>NC_142025.1:129986788-130073006 GCF_049901735.1 Notechis scutatus | reverse complement strand
GCCAAGGCATTAAGCAAGACCAAATGACATTAAACAGATGGCCTGGCCAGACCTAAATCGGATGTTGAGGAACCATTAAGACCGGCCATATCAAACCTCATTAGAAGGCAACGAAGTTTTACAAGCACGACCAACTAGAAGCGAGAGCATTGGAGACTTCGTAGCAGCCTTAGAGACATTGGGGCATGCGAATTCCAACATGGAATGGGGCAAGCAATGAGGGATCGCATAGTCCTTGGACTAAGAGACACAACCTAACAGAGCAAACTGCTAAACCGACCAAACATCACTGTGGAACAAAGCCATTGCTGGAAGCAACTGCCGCTTCAAGCCACCAAGAAATCTGCAGCAAAAATGAAGTAGATGAACACAACGGCAGCCCGGTATGAACAAAGAGAAGAAGACAGAGGGAACTCCAAAAGCACGCTGCCACGACCTCTCACCATGAGGGACATCAATCATCAACTGATTCAGATGACGAAGATGAGGAAGTGAACAGGCTCTACTCAGAAAGGAACTGGAGAGAGAGACAAACAGAAAATCCGAGTTCCAGTGTGTGCGGGTTGCGCAGAAACCACCCGAGATCTGAGGTGTGATCCGGATGCCACATGCCGGCATTATCAGAGAAATGGGGCACATCGCAAGGAGCAATATGAAACAAAAGAGCTATAGTTCAAGGGGACAAGGCAGTACCCCCCCCAGAAACAAAGAAAGAACAACCGAAGCCGCTTGGAACCTGTGACGGGAAAAGTCAACGGCAAAATGAAAAGGAAGAAACGCATCAAACTATCACAATTGGGACGGCCAGAACAACAAACACTAAGAAGGTTCGAATCAACGTCCTGATTGAAGGCAAGCTGTATGTAAATGGAAGTGACTCTGGTTCATATTTATCAATGGTGTCATGGAACACAATAAAAGCTTAATTCCCGACATACAATGCAGAGAACTTGAGAAGCAAAGCCTGATCATCAAGGACTACCAGGGTAACAAAATACCAGTAGTAGGACTAGGACACTTCAAAGTAAATTTTAAAGGCACACCGAGATCCTGCCATTAACCATCGTTGATAGAGATCGACCCAGCCTGCTTGGGTTGGAATGGTTCAACCGCCTTCGGGATCGAGGTGACAGGAATCAACAACATCACCATGACTGACTGGGGAAAAGACCTGATAGAAGAATTCCATGATGTATTGTGACGGAACCTTAGGCAAGTACCGTGGGATCCCTCTATCATCGCTTAGCTTAAACCAACAAAGCTCCAGTCAGGCTTAAAGCCAGACGCAGTACCATTTGCACCTGGGTAAGACCTAAAATTGACGAACAACTAAACAAGCTAATAATCAAGCTCAGGGGGTATTAGAGCCAACTGACCACGCCGAGAGGGGAGACCCCATTGTGACCCCCTATAAACCTATGACCGGGTCCGTGGCATCTGGTGACTATAAGGCCACCCAGAACCACGCATTGCAACAGAGCGCATACCCTGTTCCAGTAGTCCAACAACTGTTGCATTCATTGGGAAGAGGAAGGATTTTGCAAAGCTTCGACCTCACGCAGCGCATATCAACAATTACCCGTTGATCCTGAAACAAAATGAGGCACAAACCATCATAGCACATAGGAGGGTTTAAATGCAATAGATTACAATTCAAACATAAGCGTGGCCCCTGGCGTTTCCAGAGCCTAATGGAACACCTTCTACAAGGACTAAAAGGGGTGGTGCCATATTTTGATGATGTATTAATATCTGCTGAAAACAAAAAACAACTAAAAGACCATTTAAGGGCAGTTCTGACAAAATTTAGAGAAGCAGGACTCAAAGTAAAAAGAAAAATGCCAACTTGCACACAAACCAGGTCGAGTTCCTGGGATACCTTATTGATGAAGCAGGAATCCACCCCACGAAAAAAAAAAAATTCACAGGTGATTAAGGAAGCCCCAGACCCAAAAACAAATCGACTTACAGGCTTTTTGGAACTCATCAATTTTATCATGTTTTTTCTGCCACAGAAGGCAACAGTAGCAGAACCACTGCTAGACTCCTCGATTTATTTATTTATTTATTTATTTATTTATTTATTTATTTATTTATTTATTTATTTATTTATTTATTTATTTATTTATTTATTTATTTATTTATTTATTTATTTATTTATTTATTTGATTTGATTTGTCAATTGTTTCCAAGATAATAAGTATAAGTGTATACATAGTTGTGAATACATGAAATGGGTATATATCAAATAAAAGAATAGAGAAACAGATTAGGACAGGGACGTAGGCACGTTGGTGCGCTTTACACTGCGCCCCCCTACAGACCTCTTTAGGAAAGGGGTGAGGTCAATGGTAGACAGTCTAAGGTTAAAGTTTTTGGGGTTTGGGAAGAGACCACAGAGTCGGTAGAGTATTCCAGACATTGACCACTCTATTGCTGAAGTCGTATTTCCTGCAATCAAGTTTGGTGGGTTTATTTTGAGTTTGTATCTATTGTGTGCTCTTGTGTTGTTATGGTTGAAGCTGAAGTATTCATTGACAGGTAGGACATTGCAATGTATGATTTTATATACCATGCTTAAGTCAGACCGAAGACGGCGTAATTCAAGGTTTTCTAGTTCTAGAAGTTCAAGTCTGGTGGCATAAGGTATTCTACAAATGAGTAGAAAGAGTGGAGAACTCTTCTTGTGAAATATTTCTGGACTTTCTCAATTGTGCTAATATCAGATCACGTAATGAGGGTTCCAGACTGATGAACTGTATTCAGAGTATTGGTCTAGCAAATGTTTTGTATGCTCTGAGTTAGTAGTGTGATATTACCAGAGAAAAAAGCTACGTAGGATTAGTTAACAACTCCTTAATGCCTTTTTGCTATGTAGTTGCAGTGGGCTCTAGCACTTAGATCATTAGAGTGTGAGTATTCCAAGGTCCTTTACAGAGCTTGGGTCATCAACAAGATCTTGACTATTCAGCTTGTATTTTATTTTCATGATTTTTTTGCCAATATGTAAGACAGAGCATTTATTTGTTGAGATTTGAAGTTGCCATTTGTTTGACCATTCGGATACATAGTCAAGATCTTTTTGTGGGTAGCAGTATTGTCTTGTGGTATTGGAACAGCTTTACATCATCAGCGAAGAGAACGCATGTTGCTCTTAATAAGATCACAGAGGTCGGTTTATGTAGAGTATGAAGAGAGTTGGTCCTAGAACACTGCCCTGAGGGACACCACTATGACAGGTACTGGATTGATAGGACGCTCCCGATTTTGACCATTTGTTGTCTGGCCCGACAGGAATGGGCTTCTGCCAGTTATTCAGTTGTCCAGGTCATACCATAGGATTTTATTTTTAGAGTAGTTTGTCGTGTACCACTGAATCAAAGGCTTTACAGAAGTCTATGTAGATTGCGTCTATTGCTTTTTGCCCTGGTTGAGTTGTGTACGCACCCATATGTTTTGCAGTGTAAGAGTTGCAGATTACAGGATAGTTTTTTTCTGAAACCAAATTGTTTATTGGAGAGAGAGTTGTTTGTCTCTAAGTGGAGGATGATGGATTGGTTAATAATTGATTCCATGACTTTGCAGGTGACGCAGCATAGGAGTATTGGCCCTGTAATTTTCGACTAGGCTTGGGTCTCCCTTTTTGAAGATGGGGATGACTGTGGCTTGTGACCATAGGTTAGGCAAGGAGCTGGTCCTGGAAAGATTTTTCAAAGATTATGCTTAGAGGTTTGGCTATGGCAGTGGATAGCTTTCTTAAGAAGTAGGCACATATTCCATCCGGTCCAATAGATAGAGATGGTTTTAGATTGCGTAGTGATTTTTCAACATTATCTTCTGTGAAATCGATATGTGTATTAGGTCATTGTTGTTATCTGTGGTACGGCTAGGAAATACTGGGCATGATCCATTGCTGTTTACAAATACTGAGCCAAGAATGTGTTAAAGATGTTGGCTTTAATGGTGTCAATGCATGTACCGAGTCTTTACCATCAGGTCCTATCAAGGGAGGGATGGACCTTGAGTCTTTTAGTTTGTTGTTTACAAAATTGTAAAAAAGCACAGGTGGAAATTGGTGAATAGAAGGTTTTCTTCTTGTTTAACACGTGATAATCAGTGCATTCAGTCTTTATCTGGTGGCATAGAATTTTTGTATCTGTTTTTGAGAAATTGGCAAACGTGACCAGATTTGTTTTTCACGCCAGAGTGATCTCTTTGCGGTTGAAGTTTCCTTATTGATATGGGTAATCTGCTTTTTTGTTTTGTTTTGGGAGTTGTTGTTGGAACATATAGTTTGATGACTCTTTTGATTTCAAGTAAGAATATGTTGTAATGGTCTTCAACGGTATTGCATCCAGAAGAATAGAGATTGCCAATCAAAGGGATGAGAGGTCGTTGTCTATAAGATCACTATAGTTGCCTCTTTGAAGATTACAATTGGGGATTACACATCATTGTGGTGATTTTTGTGTGGACGTATGTTGAGATAAAAGTCAATCATATTGTGGTCACTGCTGAGAAAAGGGTTCCTTTGGTTTAGCAAAATATCTGTAACTCAACTAAGCTAATTGCAGAAGATGAGATCAGAGGCAGTTGTTTGGCCTGGTGTTGTTGGAGGCTAGCTGTTCCAGTCCTAGATTATATGTAATAGTATTGTAATGAAGGTTGTGTGTATGATTTCAGTTGGTACAGCTATTTAGGGTCCAGTCGATATGAGGGTAGATTGAAATCACCAAGAAAGATAAAAGGAGTATGGGCAGATGCAGTCTCATGTTAGTAATGTATTTAGCTTAGTTTACATGTTCGATGTCATAATCAGGTGCTCTGTAACATAGTAAGAATCGAATTGTGATATTTAAGGATACAGTTCACAGATGATGGTTTCAGGAAGGGTAAGCTCCTGGGTAACTTGGAGTATTTTTAGATGTAAGGATTTTTATAGAATATAGCAACACCACCTCCTCGACGATTTTCAAACGATCTGATCGGTAAACATGATAGTCTCTTACTGTGGTAATGGAGTCGAGAGAGATGCATTGAGCCATGTTTCACAGACAACATGATAATGTCAAAGTTAACAGCCATATTTAGGATGGATGAGAAATTCAAGGTATTTTTATTCATTGAGGCTTCTTGCAGATTGAGTAGTTTGCGCAAACAAACCGTCAGTATGTTGGAATTGAGGGTAGTTGGGGCGCGCATGTGCCTAGTCTTGGGTGATGGTGGATGGGTTGGGGTAGGGTTGAGGTTGAGGGTAAAAGTTGAGCATTGGGTTGCGTGGCTTACTTTCTTGATACAGTCAGCATGGTAGTCAATGTAACACGGTCCTTTTCTCCATTGTCTGGAGCGGTTCTTTGAGTTCGGGATCGGAGTACACGGGTGCCGAGCATCGTTGCTGTATGGTTAGGATCAGGGCAGCAACCTGAGGCCCTTGTGATAATGGTTTGGTGGTTTTGGCGAGTGAGTTTTATAGTATAAATGAATTTACGTTTGGCAGATTCATTTTTGCAAATGACCCTGCACAAGCGTGGGGCCACAGTGCCGTCTCTATTTTGAGCTCGTGATCGATCTCGGAAATGTCGGAAATGCTACATCAAAGGCGGAGAGTTGGTTGATGGCTTGATAATCTCTGATGATGTTTCGGACAGTTGTGGATGTCATCTTTGGACATTGATGTCTTCTAGATCCAAATAAAGATGGTATGCTTGGATCGCGTTCCCGTTCACGCTCAACAGCTCTCTTTGATGAGGATTGGGATATCAATATTTGTCTGGGTTGTGTTTATTTGTTGATTGGGTTTTGGATTGGATTGTGGTTGTTGGGGTGGAGATTGTGGTTTCAGGAGCTATTTGATGTTTCAAGGTTTTTGCGCTGTGTCTTTTTTTTCAAGGTTGGTTATTCTTTTCTTTTACGGCGTCCAGGGATGCTACTATGGTGTTGAGGGATGTTTGATGGTTTCGATGGTTGGGGATGTTTCCAATGGTTTCGAAATGGTATCATCTCTTTCAGACAGGTATCCAGTTTGGGTTATGCCATGATTTGCAGAAATGCTTTCGGAAACTCATTGGATGAGTTCTAGGTATATAATCATTTGCTCAGGTAATCCCAAGCAGTCATGATGAGTGTATTTTTGCCAAGCACAGAGAATATTTGATGAGGCTTTATTATCCTTTAGATTTTTGTAGCATTTTAAGGCATGATGCAGGAGTCTTGTGGTTCATTGGTGGGAATTGTCTTCTCTTTAGGTTGTTGGCTTGAATCGTAGGATTTTCTTTTTTGGCATGGTAGGATTGGTAAACATAGTTGCATTGATTGAATTAATTAAAGGAACAATTTTGGGTGAATCTATAGCCAATATTACATCAAACAATATCAAACAATCAATTGTAGTAATCTCTCATAGTCAGATAATATTCCTGAGCCAACAATCAGCCTGATCAATTAATACTACTCTAATGCTAATCAAATACACTCACATAATTCATTAATCACACCTGTTCATTTAAATTCGCCTAAATCAATGATTTTGCTATTCAATTAAATTACATGAATTTTTGATCTTTTAAACTAGTCAGTAATCACACTGTTTGCAGACTAAACACTCTAATCACACTAATCAATTAAAAACAATAAATCAATTAAACCATTAATAAAAATATTTTATAGAAATTGATTATCTAATCGTTGAAATAGGTGAGATGAGGTAGAAAAGTCGTAAGTTTTGAGAGGTAATGAGGTAGTGATTCCGGAGTTTGGCAAGGAACAGGTTGATTGTTTTTTACTAGCAGCTGATGAGAGGAATTTGCTCGCTCTGTGGGCCGCCCAGATCGCTATTACTCTGTAAACAGGGAAGTTGTAACACAGTGTTCCAAGGGCTTTTATTCCGAGTGAAGGAAAAGATTGGAACAGCTCACAGGAAACTCCATTTGTTTTTTGTTTTCCCTTGATGAATGAGATTTCATGGCCCCCTCCTAGTTAACTGAATTCAATTTCAAAGTTTGTTGCTTTTAGAGAAAGAGTTTATATTTTTACTGTGTAGACTGAGATTTGTATTGAGCATTCACTCCTGGGCTTTAATATACCTCTGCTTCTATGCATTGGCTTTAATATACCTCTCTGCTGGCTGTCATCACTGGCTAGAGTCCAGATTAGCAGTTTGGCTGAGGAGAAAAGAGGGAAGAGGGAAATGGGGCGGCAGGGAGGAGGCAGTTTGCTTCACACACCCTAGCTGCAAACTGCAGAGACAGACTCCATACGCTCGTCAGCTCCTGTGAAAAGTTAGATTCTCACTCCAGCAGTTGAGGGAAAACTCTCGGAGTTGGGGAAGAAAGCCACGTTTTGAGCGGTTCTCGCTCAGGGGAGCGATCCTCCCGGCCGGCGCTCCTCGGGCTTTCCTCCTTCTCTCTCCGGAGCGAAGCGGTAGCAGCGGTAGCGAGTGTCTCTCCGATTGGCTTTTTCCCTCCTGAACTGCCCGTCTGTCTCCCTAATCCAACTCCGGGACAGAAAATCCTAATCTTGGATTCCCGGCGGATCCCCTTGCAGAAACGAGCCTTGCTTTTCCGCCGGATCTGCCGCTGGATTTTTCTTTGTGTCTGCGTAGGCTTGTCCCAGTTAAAATGGCGTCCCCCCTCCACTCCCGGCCCTCGCCCGCTTGCCTTTGTTCCTGCTTTGTTCCTTTGCGCCTCCGGGCCAGCCTGTTAGCGCTCCTTCACGGGTCGTGAGCGAACGCTCTTCGCTCCGTGCCCGGAACGAGACCTTTGTCCTTCGTGTGATGCGACGCCATTGCGGCTATGAGCGCCGGGCTGGCCTATCGCTGGCGGAATCCGGCTGCATGGCGCAGCCAACTGGAAATGGGAGCCACCAAGAAGAAACAGCATTCCAAAAATTAAAAGATTTAATCACATCAAAATCAGTATTGATTCAATACAGCAAACACGCTACCTCCTAACTGTCACCTGCGATGCTTCACCCTTCGCAACCAGGCAGAGCAACATATTCAGCCATCACCAGATGGCAGAGAAGCACCAATTGCCTTTTTATTCCAAGACGTTGTCCAAAACCGAGAAGAAGCTACAGTCAACTGGACAGGGAACGCCTTGGCAGCCATCTCGGGATTGCTGAAAGCGTTTCCACCGAATACTTATATGGTAGGACATTTTTTTTTTGCGATTACTGACCACAATGCCATTATTGGGAATCCTAGTTGGAGACAGGAAACCCCCAATAATCTGTCCCCAAGAATGACCAGATGGTCAGAATTTCTAGCAGCTTACAGCGTTACAAACCTCATGGTATCGGCCATTAGGAAAGCCATACCCCATGCGTAGACACTTTAAGCCATGCACCACTACCCAGGTCACGATGATGACGATCCAGCTCCCACCACACAGACGGCTACAAATTGAAATGATTCTCCAACTGGCCCAATCCGCCTCGCATCGACATCGGCAAGGGAAATGGCTAAAGATGCAACTGATGGGCCGAATATTGAACTGGGTGGGACGGAGTTGGGCCGTGAGCAACATAAAAATCAGAGACTTTTAAACCCTTTAAAACCGACAAACTGAATTATCGCTGGAAAAGGCAAGATTTGGCATTTTGTGGGGAGACCGGGTGGTTGTTCCTCAAAATTGTGTGGCAGAGGCAAAGGTGCTAACCATGCTACGCTTAAGGACACCCGGCATGGTAAAGATATGAAGTCCCTGGCCAGGAAGCTATGTTTGGTGGCCAGGAATAGATAAAGACGATTGAAGCTCTGGGTTAAAACATGTAACAAATGCCAATCTTCCAGACTCCCCCTCAAGCACCAGTCTCTGAATGGAAGAGCACCTGAGGCCCCCTGGTCAAGAATCCGGATGGTTTGCCAGGCCCACAAAAGGGTTATACTTACCTCCGATCATCGTGGATGCCCCTATTCCAACTGGTTTGAAGTCATCATCATGAGTTCAACAACAACAGAAGCTGTCACCAAACAACTCAAAAACTTTTTTGCCACCCACGGCTCTACCAGATGTAGTTAGTATCGGACAATGGGCTGCACAGTTTAGCAGCCTTGGCTTTTGAACAATTTCCTACTTTGCAGAACATGGAATATGACACGCTTTGACAGCGCCATGCTCATCCGGCGGTTGAAGCGGTGGAGCAGGAAGGCGCGGTTCAGTTTCATCGAATAGAAGCTTGCTGGAAAAGCTTGAGCGGAAGTGATATGCAAGAAAAACTCAACACCATGCTCACCATCCAACATATAACACCATGCTTAGCGTACTCATAAACAAGAACCCAGCTGAACTTTTTTGATGCAGGAAGAAAATTCGCTGCTGCCTACTGGATAAGACTGCACCCTACCTACAACCCAGGAAAAGCCACCAGACTCGCCCAGTAAGTACTCACTCATTCTTACCCAGGCAGATCGGAGTCTACACAAGAAATCCGCACGCGGAGGAGAACCATTGACGGTTACTGGCAACAATTACACAAATCTGCGGGCCCTCCATTCCTACTGCACAGAAACTTGCCGATGGCGAGTTGTGCAAATGACACATCGATCAGCTACGGTCCCGACATCAAACGAGACACACCGACGTCTCCTCCGAAATGCAGAACAAACATTTTTGCCAAACACCCCCAGAAAGGAAAGGGAAATAAGTAGCACTGCCACCTGGAGGCTTCTGGATACATTGTTTTCCTTTCTTTCTTGTTGATACATTTGCCAGTTGTATTCAAGGACTCCATTGCTTTTCATTACAGAAAAGATGATAGTGGGGAGAGCATATATAAGATTGTTTGCAGGTGCTTTTGTGTGGAACTACTGATAGCTGGAGTCTGGATTTGAAATTGAAGAAAGAAGATTGAAGACCTCCTGAGAGAACTGGCAAATTTTGTTTTCTGATTTAGTAAAGAGCCTTGAACATATAGTGGCAGTGCTTTGCTTATTGACAGAATTGCATTTCTCTTTTCCTTTTTTTTCTCTATTCCCCTCCCAGTTGGATTTTTATATTTGGACTATGCAAAGAATAAGACTATTTTTCCCGCCCTCCCCTTTGTTTTACCTCTTCCAGCAAGGGAATATACAGATTTCTGTCTTTTGCAATCTTTTCTTTATTTTTTTCATCCTTTTTCCATTTTATATATTTTTCCTTTTTTCCTTTTTTTCCTACATAATTGGGAACCAATTGGATTAAGGTATTCAAGTGCCTGAAGATTTTTCCCTTCCTTCTTTTATTTTTAATTATTATTATTATTATTTTTTACTGGAGTGGCAATTAGCTGCTCCTAGCTTTTTCTATTCATTTTTTCTATTGTACTTCAAGATGAGCAGAAAAATACCAGCCTCACCTTCTTCAATCCTGACTTCTTCCTCACCATCTGGAGGACAACAATCAAGGTCACAGGTGATGGTACAACAAGAGAAGGAGAAAGAAGTGGCCTGCAGATGATTATGCAAAAGGAATCTGCAAAAGATACAAGTAAAAACAGGGTAATATTGAAAAGAAAATGGAGAATATTGAGCAAAAGAAGCGGAAAAGACAGATGTGAAAAAATTGAAAATATTCAACAGATGATGATGCAATAGAGGTACAGGGTTAAAAAGAACAATTGAAGAAAAGATGTACAAAGAGATAAGAAGATTGGAGGGATATGGATACCCGATTGAGTGAAGTGGAAAGAGATAAGGGCAGACCTCTGCAATCATTGGGATGGGAAATTGATAGATCAGAATTCCATCTTAGATTTCAAAATGCATAGAAGAAGAAAAGGGTGAAAACGCTTGCTGAAATAGATGACAGAAATCCTAAGCAGAAGCATTACAGGCTAATTAAAGAGAGAGATGATGGATGGAATGGATGAGGTTTTTCAGTGTCTATACAACAGATATGAGATGAGAAATAAACTGCCAAGAGAAGTTCTATATCAGATTTACTAAGAGAAATAATAAAATCCACAAATACTGCAGGCAGCAAGAGAGAAAAAACACTAAAGTACAAATATAAAGAAATAGTGGTACTGAAACAGGTATCGAGAAGAGTGAGAGAGATAAGATGAGAATATTTATTATTTTTGACCAAAGAGTTAGTTAAGAGAGGAGATAAATTACAGATGGCTGCAGTACCCGAAGGTTTCATGTTTACACTGGCAGAAGAAACAAGGCTGTTACAGATATTGACAGTTGAAAAGCGGAGTTATTCTATCTGGAATATTTTAGAGGAAGGGAGGAATATACAAGAAAAGGAAGAGTCATTAAATTAGGAATTTCAAGAGAGGAATGTACAGCAGCAACTGAAAAAGGAGGAGAGGAGCCATAGGTGGTGAACCCAGAGAGAATCAGAGAACCAAGATCTACTAGAGCCCCAACAAATCCTTCTTACAAAGTTTAAAAATGGATGAGAAAAAATTGATTACAATTAATATAAATGGGCTTAATTCAGCTATTAAAAAGAAGAAAGGTATTTCATAAGTTAGAGAAATGCAAAATTTGATACATAACTGCCTACAAGAAGTACATACATATTAAAAAAATGATTATATATTGAAACAACAAAATCAGGGAAATTATTTACAGCATTAACAGACATTGTAAAAAGGAGAGGAGTGGAAGTTAGCACATTAGAGATACAATCCTACCCGGAACAAATATATACAGATGATGATAGGAAAGGATTTTGATGGGTGGAGATAACGAGCATGATAATCTAAAGACACTTTTAATAGCAATTTATGCTCCAAATGATAATCAAGAAGATTTTTACAGGAAATTACATAAGAAAATAATTGAACTGGACTCTGGCGAACATTCTGTCTGATGGGAGATCTATAAATGGAAGGTAATAAACAACAAATTGGATTATAAAAAAAACACCAAAAACAGCAAAGAAAACTAGAAAGACATTGCAACCTTCTTTCGTGTAAATGGTAGATGAGATAAACTTAAAGATGCATGAAGAGAGGGAAATGCGGAAAATAAACAATATACTCTCTTTATGCACATAGACATGGCATCATGGTTCATAGAGCCAGATATGATATGGATGTCAACAATGTAGAATTGCTTTCTAACAAACAAGACATTGAAATAAGAAGCAAGTACTTGGGCAGATCATGCAATCCAATAACACTTGTATGGAAAGGACAAAAAGGAGACCTAGATGAACTTTAAATAATGCGATATTGTGAGCTGGAAAAAAAGACTTTAAAGCAGAAGGTACATTGAGAGAGAATTGAGCTTTTTTCTTTAAAGAAAATACATAAGAAGGATACTTTATGGTCAGAACCTCTTACGGACACGATGAAGAGAAGCTATATACAGAGGTTGGTTTGATAATGGACTATACAAAGAAAGGAAAAGAAATATATATAAAACAGAAAAAGCAATCTTGTAAAATATTGGAAGATGAGTACAAGAGAGTTGGAAAAAGAACTACAGAAATTTCCACAAAAAAGGACATTAAAAATTAAAATGGACATAACTAAGCACTAAAATGAAAGCTCATGGAAAAAGCAAAGAAATAGCACAAAGGCAATTAAAAATGCTACAGCAGACTATTTGGAAGATTCAAAACAAACCAGGCAGATGGCTAGGCATATATAAATTGAGAAAGGAAAAGAGACTCATAGTAGAAGAATAAATCAACTGATAAATGAACAAGGACATGTGGCGCTGTGGAAATGCGGAGAAGAAAAAAATGCTATTCAAGATTACTATGGAAACTGTACCATCAAGAGAGATGTTCTAGGAAGGAGAGACACCTGTCTAAGCAATACTTATAGGAAGCAAAGTTTGCCCCAAATACCAAAATATATTGAAACAATGTTAGAAAGTAATATAACAATGATGGAATTAACAGAAGCTTGAAAAAGAAGCAAAACATTGGTAAAAGCACACCAGGTCCTGGATGGTTTGCCAGTGGAATTTTATACGACATCTCAGGAAAATATTGGATACTCTTCACTTATTAGAAATTATGAACAGTTAAGGTAGATGACAAAGAAGAGAATACCCAAAACATGGTCACAGAAGCATACTCTATACACTGGTACCAAGTGGGAGGTTAACACAGACCCACAGCAAGTTAAAATTACAGACCTATATCACTATTAAATTCTAGATTATAAAATTTTTGCTTCAATTCTGGCAGAAAGACTGAAAAGATGCTGCAAACAATACTTATTCATGGCCTGAGTCAAAATGGATTTCTGCCGAAGAGACAGATTAAAGAAGATAATGTGAAAATAATTTTATTACACTGGAATACTATGAGGCACATCCTGAAAAACTAATGGCTCTGATGTTATTTATAGATGCACAAAAAGCCTTTGATAATGTGAGTTCGCGCTTTATGCTGTGCTACAATTGGACCCAATGGGCTTTGGTAAAAATAAGCTTACTCAAGCCAATCAAAACGATATATCATAAACAAACTGTAAAGGTTATGATGAATGGAGAGTTAACAGACTTTAGAGGTATAAGAAAGGGACTAGACAAGGCGGTCCACTGTCACCTCTGTTGTTTGTGTTAACACTGGAAGTGTCAATAGGAACATCAGAGAAGAAAAAAATAAAAGGAATGAAAATTAAAAAAAGAAGAGTATAAATTACAAGCTTTATGCAGATGACCTGGTATTTATATTAGAGGATCCATTGGAGTCAGCACTTAGAAAGCTGGTAGAAAAGATAGAAGAGTATGAGGAAAGTAGCAGGTTTGAAAATATGAGCGTAAGAGATAAACAAAGAGTTTTAGCAAAGAACATGTTAGTAAGATTTGAGGCGAAAAGAATTGGAGAAAGTTTTGGGGATTCAGGTCATAACATGAGTAAAGTATTTGGGGATACATATAACACAAGATGTAGCACACTTAAGGAGGACAATTATCTCAAACTTAAACAACAGATTGCAACAGATTTGATGAAATGGGAAAATTTACAATTATCACTGATTGGGAGAATATTTACAATTAAGAATGAACGTATTGCCCCAGAATCTGGAGATACTTATCTCCAGACAATTCCATTCAGATTAGGGGAAAGAATTTTTTTTGAAGATTTAAACAAAATAATGCTAAAATACATTTGGCAGTGAAAGAAAGCGAGAATAAAACTTAAATTGTTACAAAGGGATGCAAGAATAAGAGGAGGACGTGTGCTTTGCCCAATTGGGAATTATACTACCAAAGCTTTGGCCAAGTCTGATGTGGGTAAAGGAGTGGATAACAGTGAGGAATCACTAGACTTTTGCAGATTTAGAAGGACATGACCTGCACTGTTAGGGTGTGGCATGCTTTCCTCTTTGCGTAAGGGAACCAAAACAGCAGGGGGTATTTGCTTTGCCCAATTGGGAATTATACTACCAAGCTTGACAAGTCTGATGTGGGTAAAGGAGTGGATAACAGTAAGGAATACTAGACTTTTGAATTTGAGAAGGGACATAGACCTGGTTGTTAGGGTGGCATGCTTTCCTCATGCGTAGCGGAACTAAGCACGCTGGGTATTTTAGAAGACATTATATTCAACAAGCATTGTTTCTAAACTGGGAGAAGATAAAAAAGCAATATTATTTAAAATTCACTACTGGTTATCTACCATTGAAGCTTTTTCCTATTCAATATATATAGAAACAAATGTTGAGTTAGATATGCGTGAGATATTGAATGAAAAGGGTGAGACTTATTTCTATGGGCAAGCATTGAAGAAGAACAAGGTGTAAAAATGAATTGGTTTTCATATTTGCAAATACAATCTAGTTTTGATAAAGATGTTAAAACAGAAGGTATCTAGCGGCAAGTTGACTGATTTAGATAAAATTACTGACAGGTACTGATGAAAAAGTAATTAAAAAACCTTATGGACATCTAGTTAGAATTTAAATTGGAGGAAGAACAAGTAAAGAAATGATGATTGCTTGGGGGAAAAAATTCAGATATGGGATTGATTTAGAAAAATGGCAAAAAATTGTGGTCTTCAAAATTATAAAAGACAATGTCAAACTGCATATAAAGAAAATTTGTATAAGATGTTGGCACCTACCACCGATGAGAATTGCGAGAATGTTTAAGGATAAATCGGATAAATGCTGGAAATGTCATAACAAGATACCTGATTCATATTACCATATGTGGTGGACATGTTTGGATGCAAGGAAACATTGGACTAAAAATCCACACATGGTTGGAAAAAATGATAAAACAACATATAGACTCTTTTAAATCAGAGATCTTTTTATTGGGAGTCATACCGGACACTTATACAATAAAAGAATTGAAATATTTGATTGTAAATGTTTTAATTGAGCGGCTAGAATTGGATTTGTAGAAGAACTGGGAAAAATGACAAAATACCGTATGCACGGGAGGAAGTTATTAAAAAATTGATGGGCTGTGTTGAAATGAGTAAACTGACATTGAAATTGAGAACAAGGAGACAAGCAATTTATATGATTTTATCAATGGGTTGGATAAAAAGATCATGAATATAGATAATCTTGTTATAGAAGCTTAATAGACATAAAATATAGAATGTAGACATATATAACCATTGGATGACAGCATAATACAATATTGATGGAATAAATAGCAGGTGAAAATTAATAATTGATAAATAGATAAGCATATGTTAGTTTGACAATGTGAGATTGATGTAAATTGTGAAACAATGATTATGAAAGGATCGCGACAAAAGATTCTAAACCAACTGACACACTGTGGTGAGACAAAATGGGAAGATGATTTTATGTTTTTTTATGTATTGTCTGTGTATGTTTGTCTTAAAATAAAATATATATATATAAACACAAACATTGCTACAGACCTATCACTTAGAATACTTGAATCAGTCTGGAACCCACATCATGTATTATTTGATATAACACAGTTGAGAGAAGTCCAGAAATATTTCACAAGAAGAGTTCTCTGCTCCACCAATTGCAGAATATCTTATGCCAGCTCAGACTTCTGAAACTCTAGACCGAGAAAACCTAGAACTACGCTGCCTTCGGTCTGATCTAAATATAGTATATAAAATCATACATTGCACATGATCCTACCACGTCAGTGAATACCTTCAGATATAACAATACAAGAGCACACAATAGATACAAACTCAAGGTTAACCGTACCAGATCAAACTTAATTGCAGGAAATACAACTTCAGCAACAGAGTGGTCAATGTTTGGAATACTTTACCTGGACTCTGTGGTTTCTTCCCAAACCCCAAAACTTTAACCTTAGACTGTATACTATTGACTTCACCCCTTTCCTAAGAGCCTGTGGGGGCATGCTGAAGCACACCAATTGTACTTCTACCGTCCATGTCCTATTGGTTTTTATTTTCTTATATGCCCATCTCATGTATTCATAACTATGTTTACACTTATACCTGTTATCTTGTAAGCGATTGACAAATAAAATAATAATAATAATAATAATAATAATAATACATAATAATAATAATAATAATAATAATATGTTATGTAATAGTTTTTGATTAATATTTTAAAAATCTAACCATCTTTTGTACCTTTTTAATTATTTAAGCATTAAAGACATGACATAATAAATGACTTTTCTCTTTGGTATATCTTTTTTTTTTTTATATACTTAAAGTCGTTAGGAGCAAAGAAGTGATGTTGAGTTCACGCCACCCCAGCCAGTCACGTGATCAGCATGGCACAGGAAGGATACTGGAAATCTCCATTTCCACCCCACTCCCAGGGACAGATATGGCAAAATCCCATTCCCTTCCCCAATCCTGGGATAAAGTTCCTACAAAGTCCCATTCCCTTCCCACCCCATTAACCTGCTTTCCAGCTCCGTTCTTCTGTGCAGGGCAACAAAAGAAAACACAGCCGATCAGCTGGAACTCGGGAGAGCAGTGAATAGATGGGGCGGGGCCAGTCAGAGGTGAACTACTCAACAACTTTTGCTACTGGTTCTCCAGAACCTGCTGAATACCACCTCTGAATTTGGCATGTTAAGAGTATTCTCAATATTATATCACAAGCAATTAGAAGAAAGGAAAGAAAGAAAATGAAAATATTATTTCAGAAGAATAAGTAATTCATTGTTAGTGTTTTATTTATTAGAATGCAGGTGGTTTCTAATATCTGAGATTGTAATTTTTTCACTTTGTCAATTTGTTTGAAAGTCTATGGTAAGTGATATTGATAACTGCCTGGACAGGGTGGGATGGCAAATTTGTTAAACAACCTGTTCTGTGGGCATGGCCTAACTTGTGGGTGTGGCTACATATTCATGTGACTGACTGGGCATGGCTAGGGTGGCCATGTGACTGGGGTGGGCATAGGTAGGTGCCCATTGTGACTGGCAAACCAAATATAAGTGATCTATCGCTTAATGACCTATTGCTTAGCAAGTATTCTAATTTACAACTGACCTCCCGAGCTACTTGACCTGTTTTTGGCGGTGTTTTGACAGCCATAATGCGTACACACACATACTTAAGACCAGTTACAACATCCAACACAGTATTGTGTATGAGGTTTCCTATGTTTTTTGCCAGTTTCCAACAATTCCTTCTGGTTTCCAGTTAAAAATGCCCATTGGGGAAAATGAACTTGTTTAACAACCAATGTTTGTTAATGACCACAAAAGTCACTTCATGACCATGATGTTTGCCTAACCTAGGGATCTGCAACCTTTCTTCCTTTCTCTTTCTCATCTCTCTCTCTCCCTTCTCTCTCCCTTTCTTCCTCACATCTCTATTTCTCTTTCTCCCTCTCTCCGTTTCTCATTTCTCTTCTATCTATAACTGCACTAAGATGAGAAGCTGTTTTTTATAATCCTATTTCTTTGCAGTTTTTTTCCACACACATTTGTGTATAAGTATCCAATATTCTTTCTTTCTTTCCGCTATGTATTCAAAATGGGCAATGATTTTTTTTGTGTACTAGCATGTGTATATGTATATTATATATGGATATGGATATCTATATATATTTCACTTCTAATGTGTGCCAGTGTACTTACCAGTAAAAAAAATGACAGAAGTAAAAATTATCTTATCCTATTTTCCTTCTTTCCCTCCCAACCCCATATCTTCCCACACCCTATTTTGTGCTGGCTTCCCAGCCAAGTATTTACCAAGTCTGATCCTGTTTAGCTTTCTAAATCAGGGCCTGCTGAAATAAATACCAAACTGAACTGCCCAATAATTTACCTATCATCACTATCTTGCACTTGATTTCAATATAAACAGCCAAATCTGCAGTATTACTAAATTTTGCTAGGCATCTGCTGCATGTTATTCTCTCTTCCTTGATAATTTAGTCCAGGAGGTCCCCAAAGTTTAGCATCTTTAAAACTTGTGGACTTCAACTCCCAGATTCTCCAGCCAGCAAAGCTGGGACTTGGAAGCTTGTTCTCTGCTGTGCTGGGAAATTATCTTGCTCTCCCAGGAACAGCAGTGGCGGAACATATGGAGAGGCTGCGTGGTAGGCTCCAGCCAGGTTAGCGGCTGCTTCTCTCACACCTACAGGACTTGCTGGGAAAGCAAGAGTTTCACAGCACAGCAGAAAGCTTCCAAGTCCCCCTCCCATTGGAAACAGCTCCCAGGCAAGCAGAGAGAAGTAGGATTCAATCTGGCTTGCTTCTCTGCTTGGGTCCAGGGAGCCGCTTCAATGGAAAGGGGACTTGGAGCTTCCTCTGAGCTAAACCTTGCTCTCCCCAGCAACAGCAGCAGGTGAAAGAAGCAGCCGCTGACCTGGCCGGATCCTATACGAGCCTCTCCACGTGTTCCCAGGCAGAAGGCAAGTGGTAGGGGAAAGGCGACTAGCAGCAGCAAAAGACAAATGGAGGGGGAAGGTGACCGGTAGTTGAAGCAAAAGTCAAGTGGGGGTGGAAGGTGACCAGCAGTGGCAGCAAAAAGCAAGTGGAGAGGGAGGATGACCAGAGGTGGCAGCAAAAGGCAAGTGGGGGAGAAGGCTACCGGTGGTGGTGGCAAACATGCGAATGGAGAGGAAAGGTGACCAGAGGCAGCAGCCAAAGGCAAGTTGGTGGGGAAGGTGTACAGTGGCAGAGGCAAAGGGCAAGTGGGGGAAGGTGACAGGGGCATGCAGAGCCTCACTCGCACTCAGGGAGATCAGTAAAGGCAGGGCCAGTGAAGGCAGAAGGCAGGCAGCAATGGCTGGCCTGACGGGCATGCAAGAGCAAGGTTGCAGGCACAGGCACCAGTGTTCCACATGCATGCAATGTCACTCATGTGTGATAAGGACTGATAGGCAGGCAGTGGAGAAGTAGGTGGAGAGGGGCAGGGCCAGCCAGAGGCCTGATTTACTGGTTCTCCAAACCACGGAGGAATGATAACAACCAGATCTACTGATCAGGTCCGAATGGTAGAATCCCACCCCTGTGCCTAGAGCATAACTGCCTTATCAGAAGAGATAAGTTTTTTCCCATGACTTGCAAAGAGCTTCATTAAAAAAGAGTTCAAGTTTGAATTGAATTTTTGAATATTTATGACAATCTATTTCTTTACTGAAAAAATATGTAATTATAGTTCTTCTTTCTTTCCTCATCAACTGCTTTTTATCATTCAGATCAGGCCTTAGTAGAATAACAAAGCATTTGGGAAAAGATGCAGCCCAGTAACCCTGCACTGGGAGAAAGAATAAAAAGATCTCCATAGCCACCATGTATTTCCCTTGGTGCTCAGATAGGTTGGGAAAAAGGACAACCAGACACTGCAAAAGCACAACAGGCTGAAAGGAGATAAACTTGGTCTCACTAAAACTGTCTGGTAAATGCCGTAATTGGAAAGCTACACCTCGAAGAAAACAATGGCAAGGAAAAGCAGGGAGAATAAGACACAGTAAAACATGAGAGTAGAGCCTTCATTACATCCCAGAATGATTTCATCTGCCACATTAGGTTCATATCAGCATCTGAGTATGGGGATGTTGTGGTTAGCCAGCAGCAATGAGGCGGACGTTCCTGAAGAGCCTGTGCTTGGTGTGAGTGGGAGTAGGATGATTCATGGAAGAGCAGCACAGCGACTCAGAAGTAAGAATGCTAATTAATGGCACCTCCCTTTAGGAATATAAGCCTGGTTTCAAACATTTTTTGCCTTTGCAATGGCAAAATTCAAAGGACTCAGTGTGGTGAGAGACTCTGATTTATTTTTGCCAAGGTTTTTCTAATTGGACTAATTGGCTGCAAGCCATCTGTTATCTACAAAGAGGTTTATTTGTAGATTAAGCAGTGAAAGTTTGAGTTACTGAGTTTATCTGTGTTTGCTTTTGGAAACTTTGGCTGGGTCAGAACAGGGTGAGGTTACAAGCCATACAATGCAAATAACGACTTGAACGAAGAAACAGGAAACAACAATGTAATTATCTAATCGTTTGCCCAACCACCTCCTCATCTTGGATCCTGGCACTGAAGCCATGAAAGCTAAAATTACAATGATGGTTTTGGTCAATATATATGAAATGGCTACTGAGAAGACAATCCCAAAAGCAGTTTGTCACAAAAGGCAGGTCACCATTTCAGGTTGTCCAATGAATAATAAACTGCAAAGTAATGCGAGCACAAGAGAGATGAGAAGAAGGTAGGTGATGTTCCGGTTGTTGGCCTTGACTATGGGAGTGTCCTGGTATTTGATGATGATCCCAAGAACCACAATGGCAAAGTAAGCAAAGACAATTGCAGTAGTGGCCAAACTGGTCCCTAACGGGTCTTCATATGACAGAAAAACTATGCACTTTGGAAGGCATGAGTCATGGTTGTTGTTTGGATATTGTCCTTCTGGGCATGATATGCAATCATCCATGTCTGCAAAAGAAAATGTTATTATTACAGTGTGGAAGATTCTGCATTATTGAAGACATATTTAATACGACCTAAGATCTTAGCACTGTCAGTCCAGCATAATGCTTCAATGCTTCAAGTAGTTACAGATCTATTGCTAGACTGTAGAAACAAATAAATCACTTCCGTAGTACAGTCAAGGAATGTGGATAGAATTATATTCAAGTCAAATTTATTTTTACTCCCCCCCTTTTATTGATCTACTAAATATACTAATTAATGAACAATTAGACTAGTAAAAATTGTAATTGTTGTAATTCAATGTTAAATTCATCAGATTAAATTACAGCAGTATAAGAAGCCATTAAATTTTCTTATTGTTGTGTGGGAAAGATGGGTGATGAAAGACAGTTTTAGAATCCATGGAGACCAATGGCTGGAAAATGAATTTCTACCCTTCTGTGAATATATATCTCAGACATATTATCAAACTCTAATACTTATAAAATACAACATAGGAATACAATCTAAGAAGAAATTTCTCTCACAAATTTTCTCATGGATATATTTAAATTGAAGACCAACTCATACTTTCATTGAAGGACAGAATATCTATTGTGTTAATTTAGAGGGAAGGATACAAAGTCTTTATATAGTGTTATACAAATTGGATGCAGTGGCAAATTTATATATTTATTTAAATTAATTACCCACCCACCTCCAGTGGACTGTAGACAATGTACAGAGCTTAAAAACAGCAGCAGAATAATGGTTAGGACCAGTTAATTGATAGCCTTCCTAAGGGTTTGGAATAAATATAACACAAGGTGAAGATGCCTCTTTGGATGTCCACCCTGGAAGCTTATTTTTAAGAAAAGAAATTGTTGCAAATCCAGACTGGTGGACTTCATGTCAATTAATATCTTTTAATTTTGGTGAGCCTATGCTCAAATCTAAAGAGTAGTTAGAATCAGAAGGATGTGTCCCCTGGTTAAATCAGAGAAAAAGTGTTATGAAAAATGAATTGAAAATCCTACTGTATGGTGGTGATGAACATATTATTGCTGAAGTCTATAAAGTGTTAATGAATTTGAATTTGGAGAATGAATATTGTGAGATTGCAAGATTACATTGCAAGAATCAGTGGGCAAGGAATTTTGAATATAATGTAATGCTCGAATGATGGGAGAACTATAAGCTAAAAAAGAAAAGCAACAGAATAATGATTAGGACCAGTTGATCAACAGGCAGCCCAGACTAAAATATAGTAATAAAATCCTCAAAAAAGGGAGACCATTAGACAAGGACAAACATCAATCCCAGGCCTAGAACAGAAAGGATTAATGAGTGGATGGAATGTTCTGATTTATTTTATTCATCCCCATCAATCCCGGTTCAATGTGTGAAGGGTGAAGAATGTGTGTTTATGTTTATTTTCATGGTCATGGTCATGATATGTACTGAAGATGGTGTTTGATTTCATTGTATGAGATGCAATGACAATAAACTAAACTAAAATAAAATAAAAACTAAATCAGCATCATTATTTTTCTCATATAATATGTAACTACCCTGTTTCTCCAACAATACGGCCTCCCCCAATAGGAAGTCCCATCATGTTTTATAGGCATGAAATGAAATTAAGCCCCTCTCCCCAAATTAAGGCCTATATTAAAACATGCGAAATGGGGAGGAAATGGCAGGGGGCTTGCCGTCAGGAAGTACTTTTGTTGCACACCCGGATATGGTGCTGCCTGCGTTGACCCTGATACAAATGCCCCACCAACGCCGAGATCAACATCCGTCGCCGCCGCCGCCTGCCCGAAGATGCAAGGGGGGAATTAAGTCACCCCGAAAAGACGGCCTAGCCATTTTTTTGGCTCAAAAAAATAAGACCCGCCTTATTATATGAGAAACACGGTAGAATGAATTTCCTTGACTTACGTTCCACACAGGTTATCAAGGAATCTTTGGTGTTTTATGCTGAATATAACCTACCCTTCTGATTGGCAATCTTCCCCTCTGGACATGGACGGCACCTATAGCAGCAAAAGGGTTTCCCTTCTAACTTGGTCTTACTTGAACCTGAATGACAATTGTCATTGCAAAGTGAATGAGATCTTTTCTAAAATGAACATGAATGGATTAAGAATCAATTTGCCATTCCATGAGGGTATTTATTCTAGTAAACAAGACAGGCAAAAGTAAAATATGAAAAAAAAAGTAACTTCTTTTCTAGCATATAGTGAAGGTTTCTGGAAAATTCTTTCATGTTTGTTTTTAATTGAGTATAGCTCATTATTTCTTTGGCACAATAACATCAGCAATAGTTATTTACTTTTAAATAATGATGGGTAACATCTAAGCTGCTGTTTCTTATATTAACTATTTCTGCTTTCCTATGTGCAAGAATGGAGTTAGATTTTTTTTATCTAATGGTTTCTACATCAAAAGTAGAGGGTTGAATCCAGAGATGGGTTTTGAAGTAATTGTATGTATAATGAGGTAATTGTAATTGATGATGAACTACAATGCTATGCTCAATCATTTTAGTAAAGACCAGAAAAACCAACTTTTTTAATATGCTGCACCCTGGAAGGCATATTAAACTCCTCTTCTTTAAAACTCAAATTACAATTCTCAAACACATGAAAGCACAAATATTACTATATTTTAATGGCTACTCTGCAGCTTGTTTGTTTCTATCTTTAATTTGATTTGAAAAAGAAATTGTTTCTTCACTTTGATCAATTGGAATACATAGTGATAGTATAAGCAACAACAATAATTTGTCTAAACATAATGTTATTACCAAAACCTTTTGTTTCAACTAAGACCAATAAACCAGCTTATGAAAAGCTTATGAAAAAGAACACTCTGAACATTCAAAATGTGAACTAAACTATCCCCAGATCTATACAAAATATATATCTGGTTGAATCTAGCAGGCCATACAATGGAGTCTTCATGAATGTTGAGCAATTAAGAAGAGAATGAATTTGGGTCTATCCATCCAACTTTGACATTTGTAAATATGTTATTTGAATATGTGATCCAGTTGAAAATATCAAATTCAGCAATTATATGTCCATCATGATCAAAATAAATGTTTTCTCCAGCACAGTTTTTAAAGAAAGTACTTCTCAGGAACTTGTGGAGCTAAAGTGGGGAGATGGTGGAGAGACATGTTGTCATAAAATACTGTACTTTTTAGAATAGTCCTATCAAAGTTGAAAACTATTATATTAGAATTAAACACCCTAGTATGGTAGATACCTAGAATGGTACTCATTCAAATTAGGAGGAGGAGGAGGAGGGAAGGGAGGAAAGGAGGGGAACAGTGTACAAGTGAGCTGTACAAGTATGTTAATGTATTCTCAATACTATTTCATAAGTAATTAGAAGGAAGGAAAGAAAGAAGATGAAAATATTATTTCAGGAGAATAAGTAATTCATTGTTAGTGTTTTATTTATTAGAATGCAGGTGGATATCATTTTTGTTAATTTGTTTGAAAGTCTATGGTAAGTAATATAGATAACTGCCTGTAGCATAACTGCCTTATCAGAAGAGATAAGTTTGCCATGACTTGCAAGATATTAATTATAAAGCAGTTCCAGGTTTGAGTTGAATTTTGTGAATATGTATGACAATGTATTTTTTTACTGAAAAATATGGAATTATAGTTCTTCTTTCTTTGCTCTCATCAACTGCTTTTTGTCATTCAGATCAGGTCTTAGTAGAATAACAAAGCATTTTGGGAAAAAGATGCAACCCAGTAACCCTGCACTGGAAGAGAGAATAGAAAAGATCTCCACAGCCACCATGTATTTCCCCTTGGTACTCAGATAGGTTGGGAAAAAGGACAACCAGACACTGCAAAAACATAACAGGCTGAAGGAGATAAACTTGGTTTCATTAAAACTGTCTGGTAAATGCCGTGCTTGGAAAGCCACACAGAAACCAACAATGGCAAGGAAAAGCAGGGAGAATAAGACACAGTAAAACATGAGAGTAGAGCCTTCATTACATCCAAGGATGATTTCATCTGCCACTAAGTTCATATCAGCATCTGAGTATGGGGGTGAGGTTACAAGCCATACAATGCAAATAACAACTTCAACGAAGAAACAGAAAACAACAATATAATTATCTAATCGTTTGCCCAACCACCTCCTCATCTTGGATCCAGGCACTGAAGCCATGAAAGCTAAAATTACAATGATGGTTTTGGCCAATATACATGAAATGGCGACTGTGAAGACAATCCCAAAAGCAGTTTGTCGCAAAAGGCAGGTCACCATTTCAGGCTTTCCAATGAATAATAAACTGCAAAGGAATGAGAGCACAAGGGAGATGAGAAGAAGGTAGGTGATGTTCCGGTTGTTGGCCTTGACTATGGGAGTGTCCTGGTATTTGATGAAGATCCCAAGCACTGCAGTGGCAATGCAAGCAAAGACAATTGCAGTAGTGGCCAAACTGGTCCCTAACGGGTCTTCATATGACAGAAAAACTATGCGCTTTGGAAGGCATGAGTCATGGTTGTTGTTTGGATATTGTCCTTCTGGGCATGGTAAACAATCATCCATGTCTGCAGAAGAAAATGTTAGTATTACTGTGTGGAAGATTCTGCATTAATGAAGACATCTTTAATACTGACCTAAGTAAGAATTTTAACACAGTCAGTCCAACTTAATGCTTCAAAGGGAGGCTGTGTGGTAGTTACAGATCTATTGCTAGACTGTAGACACTAATAAATCACTTCTGTAGTACAGCCCATGAATGTATTTAGAATTATACTCAAGTCAAATTTATTTTTATTCCCCCCTTTATTAATCTACTAAATATTCTAAGTGATGAACAATTAGACTAGTAAAAATTGTAGTTTTGTAATTCAATGTTAAATTCATGAGATTAAATTACAGCAGTATAAGAAGCCACTGATTTTTCGTATTGTTGTATGGAAAAGATGGGTGATGAAAGACAGCTTTAGAACCATCCATGCAGACCAATGACTGGAAAATGAATTTTTACCCTTCTGTGAATATATAGCTCAGACATATTATCAAACTGTAATACTTTTAAAATACAACATGGGAATATATGTTGAAGAAGAAATTTCTCTCACAAATTTTCACATAGATATATTTAAATTTAAAACCAGCTCATAATTTCATTGAAGGACAGAATGTTTATTGTATTGATTTAGAGCAGTGGTTCCCAAAATCGGTGGTACAACCCCCTGGGTGGTGGTGGAATACCTTAGGGGGTGCTAAGAGGCAAGGGGGGCACTGGAGGTGGGCCTTTCTCAGGGCACAGGGGTGGGATTCTACTGGTTCATTACCATTCCTGGTAGTTTGGAGAACCAGTAAAACAGGCCCCTGGCTGGCCCTGCTCCTCTCCGCCCACTCCTCCGTTCCCTGCCCAGTCATTTCTTATTGCACATGTGTGACATCACACGCATGTGCAACAATTGCTGATGGCCACAGCAGTGCCTTGGAGAGGTGGAGCAAGCAAAGCCAGAGGTCGGTAATTTTTGCTGCAAAATGCATACATACACTGTGTGGTTTTTTTGGGTGCGGCTGGAGTCCAGCCACACCATTTAAAAAAACATGACATCTGGAGGTTTTTGTAGTGAAATTTACTGACCTCCACCTTTGATTTGCTTCTCCAATGTGCCACCGCTGCCATGTTTTAGGCACCAGCCATGCAGCCTCACCCCATTGACTGCTGTACCACTCTGCTTGGACTTGCTTGGGCAAGTCCCTCCAGTGCAGCAGGATCAATGGGGTGGACCTGGGGGCCAGTACCTAGAAAGTAGCATTAGAGAAGCAGAGCAGAGCCAGAGGTCAGTAATTTTCACTGCAAAGAACCCCCAGCTGCCGTGTGATTTTTTTTTCCAATGCAGCTGCAGTTCAGCCACACCCAAAAAATACCCAATGGCTGCAGGCATTTGTGACAAGGGCAACGTGGACTGGTGGGGAGCCCAGTGACAAAAATGGCTCAGCCCTGGCTTGCCTTCACTGGCAACCAGCCACGGGAGGAAGGTAAAGTCATGGCCGTAGGACAACAAAAGAGGTGGTTGTGGGGCAGGAAATAAATAGATTAAGTGCTGGGGCCTCTGAAAGGAGAAACAGGGTAATGGCAGAAAATAGGTAGATAGGTTAAGGAAGGGATAGAGATAGAGGGAAAGAAAGAGGGAATGAGAGAAAGAGAGAAAGAAAGAGAGAGAGAGAAAAGAAAGAGAGAGAGAGGGAAAGAGAGAAAGAAAAAATAAAGAGAGAGGGGGAAGAGAAAGAGAGAGAGAGAGAAAAGAGAGGAGAGAGAGGGAAAGAGAGAAGGAACAGACAAAAATAAAGAAAGAAAAAGGGAGAGAGAAAGGAAGAGAAAGGAAGAAAAGTGATAGACAAAGAAAGAGAGGGATGGAAAAAAGGACAGAAAGAAAGATATATAGAGGGAGAAAGAGAGGGGGATAAAGAGGGAATGAGAGAGAAAGAGAGAGAGAGAGAGAGAGAGAGAGAGAGAGAGAGAGAGAGAGAGAGAGAGAGAGAGAGAAAGAAAGAAAGAAAGAAAGAAAGAAAGAAAGAAAGAAAGAAAGAAAGAAAGAAAGAAAGAAAGAAAGAAAGAAAGAAAGAAAGAAGGGAAGGAGGAGAAAGGAATTGGATATGGACAGAAGAAGAGAGAGAGAAAGAGAAAGAGAGAGGGAAAGAGAGAGAAGAAAGAGACAAGAAAGAAAAGAAAGAGAAAAGGGAAAGAAAAAGGGAGAGAGAAAGGAAGAAAAAGGATAGACAAAGAAAGAGGGGGTGGAAGGAAGGGACAGAAAGTAAAAGAAAGAAAGAAAGAAAGAAAGAAAGAAAGAAAGAAAGAAAGAAAGAAAGAAAGAAAGAAAGAAAGAAAGAAAGAAAGAAAGAAAGAAAGAAAGAAAGAAAGAAAGAAAGAAAGAAAGGGAGGGAGGAGAAAGTCAATGAAATATCTAGTCCAACCACCTGCTCCAGCAGGGTTAGAAGGGAGTGTGTGTGTGTGTGTGTGTGTGTGTGTGCATGGCTGTCAAAACTCCTAAAACAAGTCAAGTAACTCTGGGGAGGTCAGTCATAAATTAGAACACTTACTAAGCAACTGGCCATTAAGTGAGGAACATTTATATTTGGTTTGCCAGTCACATGCCCAGTTGGCCATGCCCACCCAGTCACATGACCACCAAACCATGTCCATCCAGTCACATGACCATCAAGCCATGGCCACCAAGCAAGCCACGGCCACCCAGTAACATGACCACCAAGCCACGCCCAGAAATTAGGCCACACCCACAGAACCAGTGGTTAAGAAATTTTAATCCCACCCCTGGGTGGGGGGCACTGAGGATGAGTTTGTAGCACCAAGGGGGCTGTGTATTGAAAAGTTTGGGATTCACTGATTTAGAAGGACGGATACAATTTATTTATATAGTGTTATACAAATTGGATGCAGTGGGAAATTTATATATTTATTTAAATTGACTGCCCGCCCAACTCCAGGGGACAGTAGGCAATGTATAAAGTTTAGAAACAGCAGCAGAATAATGGTTAGGACCAGTTAATCAATAGCCTTCCTAAGAGTTTGGAATAAATATAACACAAGGGGAAGAGGCCTCTTTGGATGTCCGCCCTGGAAGCTTATTTTTAAGGAAAGAAATTGTTGCAAACCCAGACTGGTGGACTTAGTGTCAATTAATATCCATTAATTTTGGTGAGCCTATCCTCAAATCTAAACAGTAGTAAGAATCAGAAAGATGTGTCCACCAGTTAAATCAGAGAAAAAGTGTTATGAAAAAAGAATTGGAAATCCTACTGTGTGGTGATGATGAACATATTATTGCTGAAGTCTATAAAGTGTTTTGAATTTGAACTTTTAGAATGAATATTGCGAGATTGCAAGATTGCATTGCAAGAATCAGTGGGCAAGGAATTTTGAATGTAATGTAATACTTGAATGATTGGAGAACTATAAGCTAAAAAAGAAAAGCAATAGAATAATGATTAGGACCAGTTGATCAACAGGCAGCCCAGACTAAAATATAGTAATAAAATCCACAAAACAAGGATAAACATCAATCCCAGGCCTAGAACAAAAAGGATTAAAGAGTGGATGCAATGTTCTGATTATTTCATTCATCCCCATCAGCATCATTATTTTTTCTCATATGATAAGTAACTAGAATGAATTCCCTTGACTTACCTTCCACACAGGTTATCAAGGAATGTTTGATATTATAAGGTGAATATTACCTTTCTGATTGGCAATCTTCCCCTCTGGACATGGACGGCACCTATAGCAGCAAAAGGGTTTCCCTTCTAACTTGGTCTTACTTGAACCTGAATGACAATTGTCATTGCACAGTGAATGAGGTCTTTTCTGAAATGAACATGAATGGATTAAGAATCAATTTACCATTCCATGAGGATATTTGTTGTGGTAAACAAGACACACAAAAGTAAAATATGAAAAAAAAAATAACTAACTTATTTTCTAGCATATAGTGAAGATTTCTGGAAAATACTTCATGTTTGTTTTTAGTTGAGTATAGCTCATTATTTTTTTGTGCACAATAACTTCAGCAATAGTTATTTACTTATAAATGATGATGGATGACATCTAAGCTGCTGTTTCTTATATTAACTATTTCTGCTTTCCTATGTGCAAGAATGGAGTTAATTTTTTTTATCTAAGAGTTTCTACATCAAATGTAGTTGGTTGAATCTAGAGAAGGGTTTTTGAAGTAATTGAATGTGTAATGAGGTTCTTGTAATTGATGATGAAGTACAAGTGACTAGATGCTATGCTCAATCATTATAGTAAAGACCAGAAAAGCCAACTTGTTTAACATGCTTCATCCAGGAAGGCATATTAAACTCCTCTTCTTTAAAACTCATGTGGCCATGTGACTGGGGTGGGCATAGGTAGGTGCCCATTGTGACTGGCAAACCAAATATAAGTGATCCTCGCTTAATGACCTATTGCTTAGCAAGTATTCTAATTTACAACTGACCTCCCCCGAGCTACTTGACCTGTTTTTGGTGTTTTGACAGCCATACGTACACACACATACTTAAGACCAGTTACAACATCCAACACAGTATTGTGTATGAGGTTTCCTATGTTTTTTGCCAGTTTCCAACAATTCCTTCTGGTTTCCAGTTAAAAATGCCCATTGGGGAAAATGAACTTGTTTAACAACCAATGTTTGCTTAATGACCACAAAAGTCACTTCATGACCATGATGTTTGCCTAACCTAGGGATCTGCAACCTTTCTTCCTTTCTCTTTCTCATCTCTCTCTCTCCCTTATCTCTCTCCCTTTCTTCCTCATCTCTATTTCTCTTTCTCCCTCTCTCCGTTTCTCATTTCTCTTTCTCATCTATAACTGCTAAGATGAGAAGCTGTTTTTTATAATCCTATTTCTTTGCAGTTTTTTTCCACACACATTTGTGTATAAGTATCCAATATTCTTTCTTTCTTTCCGCTATGTATTCAAAATGGGCAATGATTTTTTTGTGTGTGTAGCATGTGTATATGTATGTTATATATGGATATGGATATCTATATATATTTCACTTCTAATGTGTGCCAGTGTACTTACAGTAAAAAAAATGACAGTAAAAATTATCTTATCCTATTTTCCTTCTTTCCTTCCCAACCCCATATCTTCCCACACCCTATTTTGTGCTGGCTTCCCAGCCAAGTATTTACCAAGTCTGATCCTGTTTAGCTTTCTAAAATCAGCCTGCTGAAATAAATACCAAACTGAACTGCCCAATAATTTACCTATCATCACTATCTTGCACTTGATTTCAATATAAATAGCCAATCTGCAGTATTACTAAATTTTGCTAGGCATCTGCTGCATGTTATTCTCTCTTCCTTGATAATTTAGTCCAGAGGTCCCCAAAGTTGGCATCTTTAAAACTTGTGGACTTCAACTCCCAGAATTCTCCAGCCAGCAAAGCTGGACTTGGAAGCATTCTGCTGTGCTGGGAAATTATCTTGCTCTCCCAGGAACAGCAGTAGTAAGGAACATATGGAGAGGCTCGTGTAGGCTCCAGCCAGGTTAGCGGCTGCTTCTCTCACCTACAGGACTTGCTGGGAAAACTACAATTCCCAAACACATGAAAGCACAAATATTACTATATTTTAATGGCCACTCTGCAGCTGTTTGCTTCTATCTTTAATTTGATTTGAAAAAGAAATTGTTTCTTTACTTTGTTCATTTGGAAAACATAGTGATAGTATAAGCAACAACAAAAATTTGTCGAAGCAAAATGTTATTACCAAAACCTTTGTTTCAATTAAGAACAATAAACCAGCTTATGAATAGCAACACTCTGAACATTCAAAATGTGAACTAAAATACCCATAGATCTGTACAAAATAGATACCTGGTTAAATCTAGCAGGCCATACAATGGAGTCTTCATGAATATTGAGCAATTTAGAAGAGAATGAATTTGGGTCTATCCATCCAACTTTGACTTTTGTAAATGTGTTATTTGAATATGTGACCCAGTTGAAAATATCAAATTCAGCAATTATATGTCCATCACGATCAAAAGAAATGTTTTCTCCAGCACTGTTTTTAAAGAAAGTACTTCTCAGGAACTTGTGGAGCTAAAGTGGGGATATGGTAGAGAGACATGATGTCATAAAATATTGTAGTTTTTGAAATAGTCCTATCAAAGTTGAAAACTATGAGTAATGGAAAAAACACATTGCTGAAGAGAACAAGAATTAAACATCCTACTACACTCATGGTACTGATTCAAATTAGGAGGAGGAGGAGAGAAGGGAGGAAAGGAGGGGAACAGTGTCCAATTGAGCTGTACAAGTGGTGTAATGACAGGGTGTCAGAATTGGAAAAGTAGTTGCATTTAATATAATAAAAATTTATTTCTTCAGAAAATTTTACTCTCTCTAAGTCAGAAACCATAGCTTCAAAACATAACATTTTTATCAAATTTATTCAGCAGAAATTTAATATAAAAATAATAAAATATTAAGATCATAGGGACTAAATAAGAGAAAAAAATTCTCAATCTAAACTTCTACACTTTTAAATTGTAACTTACAATGTCTATTCAAATAGAAAGTTATGAAAAGGAACTCTTTTGGGGACAGAAATATTGAAATATTCAATATGATTCATTTACACATCTATATATCTATATTTAACATTCCAGTGATATCTATACATTCTCTGAAAAAATATGATCTTAAAATTCTAGCTAGTGATGATCGTCAAATCAATTATAAACTCTTTTGGATCTGTCTTAAATTTCTTTCCTGGCATTTACTGTATAGAGGACAACCTCTGTTTATATTGTTCTATTTCTTTCAATAGACCAGGCACTGTGTTCTCTATTCAAGATAACTCTTTTACTGTATATTGTTTTAGAAAATACCTGCCATGGTTCACGATTCAATTGATCTTGTCCTATCTGTTTCATCTTTGCTCTCTGATTTCTCTTGGATGAAGTCATTGCATGCAAAGCATATGCCATAATGTAAACTGCATTATAGATACTATAACTGTGACCAGACATGCTTGTGTCAAAGAGGGTCACAGGTAGACTCTCCAACTTTTCCTCCCCAGTGCAGATGTCCTCATCTTTTGCTTTTAGTGTAGAAGTTGAGAAATCACAATTAAATGCGTCTTTCCAGAAGACTTTGATAAAATCATCTCTAGTTTCTGAAACAGGATTTCTTTCTTTCAGAAAGTTCTGGAATCCTCTAGGATAATTTGTGTGAATTGCAATGGACAGAGCTCCATGGAGGCAATTTACACTCCAATCTCTTAGAAAACCAGGAGATGCAAAATCCATCTGGGCTGTCATAATCCACACTCGGCTCTCAATTATTATATCATGAAATTTTGTAAAGTGGAAAATTGTTCTTAAGATTGTAATAGTGTGTATTTCACCTTGTATAATATCAGTATTAGCTATGCTTCCTGTGACAATATATGATGTTGCAAGCCATTTAGTTCCTGTTTCACCAAATTCACCCGAAAAAGGCATTTTGGGCATTGGTTCTAAGAAGTCCACACAGATACCTTGCTGAGAATATATAGGAAGAATATTCTGAACAAATACCTCTCCATTGTCATCATCAGAAGCAACTATACCGACCCAGATCCAATTGAAATACAGAAGCAATTCAAGAATCCCCATGTATTGAAGGGTGCCATCTGGAAACATCTGGTGGAAGAAATCTTCTTTGCTCTTGTCATTTATTATTGGAGATGAACCATATAACATCTTGAGATGTGAAACATGGAAGATGAGAATCATGACATTAAATCATATGGTGCACTCATTTGAAAAATACTGGCTGTTTTGCTGTATTAATTTGCTCTATAACATTTTTTGCTGATTCTCTGTATGCATTCTTAATTCCACACCTATGGATATATGGATTGCACTGGACTAAGTGCAAAATGGAACAGAAATAATACAATTCATAAGCAATCTCTACTACCTTTGGAGATATTGAAAGCAAAGCTAAGGTTTAAGTTTTGCTCTTTTAATTCATTATATATATATCATTGGATATATATTTCAAAAAATCAAATAAGTCTAAAAATTAAGAAGGAGATAGAAATTCCATTTCATGGGACTAAATGGAATAATTACTTCTTACTAGACTTAGAAAAGAGCCTTGCTAAATTTTTGAAGAAATTCAAGACAAATAATAATGATCATTCAAATAAATGAAAGAGCAAAGTGGCCTCCTTGACCAGGGTTAAAATGATACATGTTCTAACTCTGAGGAAGTTATTTTTAGATTCTCTGGACTGGAGAAGATGTCACTTATTAGATTTGCTCACAGTTAATGATTATATATATATATATATATATACACCAAACCATATTAGGTAACACACACACAAACAAACACACACATACACCCATATACATTCATACATACATACATACATACATACATACATACATACATACATACACACACACACGTGTGTGTATGTGTGTGTTACCTAATATGATTATTGTAGTGCTCTGTTTGGACTTTATGGTGACATGTGATGAGTTTGAGAAGATGTTGCATTAGTTTTTTTCCCCTTTTCTCTTTCTATTATTTTCTGTTTCCTGCATCTTTTATTCTGCATTTTGTTTTATATTATAATATTGTTATTTTACTTAAAACTTTTAACAAAATTGTTAGTTTTAAAAAAATAACCTAAGGTTTTTGTGAAGGAAGGAGCAAGATAATAAATTTGGTAGTACTCTCAGTTGAAGGAGGATACCTGGAACTGTTATGGTTTCTCTCCCTCTACACATTTTGTGCTGAACTTTTAAAAGGAAATACAGAAACTTGTTTTAAATACATCATGATGAGGAAGCCTAAGATTTTCAAACTCCCTCAAAAAAAGCTCTTAACCAAGAGGGTGGATTGCTGTCTGAATACATTGATAGATAATGTGCTCGTTTTAAATGCATCACGGCCCAAAAACTATTATTTTATTAAATTCATCATTCTACACCCTTCTCATACTGTGATATAGATTAAAATATAAATTAAAAAACTACCTTACAAGTTCTTCAGAAAGAAAATCCACACAGTGTATTCCATAGTCTAACATCCATGAACAAAATCCTACTTAAACTTTAGATACTTGTTCTGCCTAACTGTTGTTTGATGCTTGCAATTTACCTGTGGAATTTTATAGATGCTCAGGATGTTTGTCATGTGGAGACAGACTTCAGAATTAGGTCCCCCAATGACTCCTACAATGTTACTTTTAATATCACATTTGTAGTTGGGGATGAATTTGTCCTTTGTAAATAGTAGTTCCATTGAGGCAAGATAGGTCCATCTTGGAAAGAAATGGCTGTTTAAAATGTGGAAGCCTAAACTCACATTGGGTAAGAGTTGGGTATTCTCATTGATTTCCTTCACAGCAAATGCCAAGGCCAGGATATGCTGATAATTTTGAATAAACATCCTATGTCACGGGAAATAGTTGGGGTTAAATCACAGTTTTGAATGCACATTCTATCTAGACACAACTATATCTATGAGATATAGAGCCTCAGTGGCACAGTGGTTACAGTGCTGTACTGCAGGCCACTTCTGCTGACTATCGGCTGTTTAGATCCCACCAGGCTCACAGTTGACTCAGCCTTCCATCCTTCCAAGGTGGGTACAATGAGGACCCAATTTTTGGGAGCAATATGCTGACTCTGTAAACTGCTTAGAGAGGACTGTAAAGCAATCTAAAGTGGTATATAAGTCTAAGTGCTATTGCTATATCAACAGCCCATCCATGGAAAACACAGCACTTCAAGTCAACTGCATGGATCAATTATAAAAATATTTTCTTAAATCAAATGAGGTTTGGAAATTATTAAATCAAAGTCTTACTCTCATGAATACACCTGGTCAGTTTCACAAACCAATTTATAACATGCTGTATTTTCTTCACAGATGTTATAGTAACTAAATATGAAAACTTGTGCTAAAGAGTAGTAACCTCTTTCATTTTTGCCAACTTTGAACAATATAACCAGAGCAATGAAACTGCTTCTTTCTTTAACATAGAGAATTTCTATAATGTAGGGAAATGATGTTCTTGTATGTCCATTAAACAAATTATATTAGGATGTGTTTTATCATTATACTTTTCATGTGTCCTATCATCTCTCTCATAATATTTTGTTTTTTAAAATTTCATTGTCAATGTTAACTTTTGGCAAGTATTTGGAGAAATCTATATATTTTCTTGGGAAGGTTTTTCAGAAATTGTTTACTATTGCTTCCTAAGGCTGAAAGAGACAGTGGCTGAAAGTCAGCCTCTTGATTTCATGTCTAAGATTGGAATGGAACTCAGGCTCCCCTAGTTTCTAGCCTGGTGCTTTAACCACTACACCAAATTGGCTCTTTCCTCAAAATCTATATCCTCTGTATTTTCCCATACTTCAATTAACACCATTGGATTTAGTGAAATGTAGAATTACCATTATAATTATGGATACTAGAATTCTTGAAAAATCATTGAAAGTTTTATTCCTCATCTCTACTATTTCTCTTTTGCAGTTCTACCTATTTTACATTCATTCACCAATCAACAAGCATCATAAGGAAATGAAAAGCAGTGAATACTACTTTTTGATTGCTGTAACCTATCCCTTTCTCCTTGAAAAATAAGATATGAATTAGAAGACATAGACAAAAACATAGATTTACATTGCTTAAAAGATTTCTCACTGCATTATTTTGCTTTTTCTCCTCCATGTTGCAGCTATAACTGAGAACCCTACAAATAAGTTAATAACTTGAGAACTTCATTGCATTTTGTTTTAAACCAAAGATAGCTTACACAAGGTCATCATAACTTTCTTCAGAAGGTGGTATTTCATAACTGATTGGACTTGAAAAAATGTAGATCTGAGAGAAAATGCCTGCAATAATGAAATCGCCTGGCTGGTAATACTTGTGGAGAATAGAAAGAGGTTCACCAACAGGACACTTGGTATCAGAGACTTTGTGTGGAGCATGAAGCACAGCTTCTACAGCTGTCATCAGAGCCACAAATATTGCACTTGGACTGAGAGTGTTTTTGCTTTCCTCCAGCATGCTTGCTTCCTTGTTGATATTAAAATGCAGTTCATTCCAGTGTCACCCTCAGGTGATCTGAAGCCAGACCTAAGCAATATCAATTACCAATAATGACAGTAGTGTAGCTTTGCCAGTCTCTTGCTTCAGTTTTGCTTGAAACACGAAATATTAATATAGTGAACCTTCCTATTTCCCTCCAGTCCTGAGGGAATGTCCATGGGCCAGGAAGAGATCATATGGATCATGGTTATTTAATAGTTATGGTCAGATGGGGGAATAATGTCTAATTTGGAATGTTGAGTTCACAATAATCTTTTCAGAAGTCAACATGTTGCTATTCATTATTGGGTCTATCATCTGCCCCTCTATAACTGTCTAGTTGGGTTCTGCAACCCAACAAGACAGACACAGACTTCAGAGAACAATTTGGACTGCAGAAAAAACAATTAATACCAACCTGCCTTCTATTAAGAACCTGTATACTGCAGGAGTCAAAAAGAGGGCTGTGAAAATATTTACAGACCCCTCACATCCTGGATATAAACTATGTCAACTCCTACTTTCAAAATGATGCACATCAGAAAAACTATACACAAGAACAGTTTTTTTCCAAGCATCATCACTCTGCTAAACAAATAGGTCCCTCAACACTGTCAAACTATTTCCTAAGTCTGCATTACTATAACTATTAATCTTCCCATCCTTCCTTTTACCCATATCCTCCCACTTATGACTATAACCTATATATTCTGAGGTTTTCGAGGGTATTTGTATGTGGATCTTTGGTTATTCGGGTTTTCTCCCATGTACAATTGGAAGTATCCTGGTGACGTTTCGACGAAATCTCATTCATCATCTTCAGGCTTGTGTCTTTGGCTTTGTGCTTCTCGGAGTAATGTGAGCTTGCAGCTGCTTCTTCCTTTTAACTGCTAGTTATGTGTGTGTGTGTGTGTGTGTTTTCTTAAACAAACAATTACCATTCCTAGATGTACTAATCTACAAAAAAAACAGATGGCACACTAGGACACACCATATACCAGAAGAAAACACAAACCAACCACGACCTCAACGCCCAATCCCACCACCACCCAGATGAACACAAAAATTCAGTCAAAAAGCTGGAACACACTTCCTCACTAGTCCAACACATGAAAGCAACAGGTCATAGCATCGACTTCAATGGCACCAAAACCCTAGCCACTATAGAAAACCCCAACCACAGAATTATCAGAGAAGCCATAGAGATTGAAAAAAGACCTGAAAGCATGAATAGAAGAGATGATTCCACCAGACTGTCAATTATTTGGAAGCCTGCACTCACAAACAAAAAAAATCTCCACACCACAAGCCAGGCAAACACCTGGGGACAAACAGATCCCCCCTGATACCTCCAGCTCAAACACACCCCAACTAGGCACTCAGATGAAACCTAGCTTCCTAATAAATGGTAGCCATCCATTTACTCGAAGCCAAGCTGCACTAAAAGCCTCCAATACAGCAAACACAATGTTGCCAGCCAATCAAGACAAAAAAGCTACAAAACAGACAGAAGATTTTAGAAACACCAATCAAGCAGAACACAGCAAACTTCAAGACCAATAAACACAGACCAAGACTCCCAACCAATCAGGATGAAGGAAAAACCATTCTGGCACAGCAGTAGGCTAGCCCCAAATTTAAAACAGAAACGGCTGTGAAAGTCTGACTCACAGATGAACACAATACAGAAGCCTGATGATGGCAGATGAGACTCTGCCGAAACATTGCTACAACTTTAAAAGCACAACTATAATGACATGGGAAAATACCCGAACAAAGCTGAATACCATACATACATGCATACATACTTACTTACATACATACACATACATACATACATACTTACATACATACATACATGCATACATACACATACATACATACATACATACACATGACATGCCATCTTGCAGAAGAAATATAACTTTAGTTTGCAGAAGGTCATCAAAGTTTGGCAACTTCTAAACTAGGACAATTTTTACACTTGCAATATGTAGGGAATATCAATTGTCCTTGTTTAGATATATAATAATGATTTCATTTATCACAATCAAATTAGGCATATCAAATTAATCATGTGAACTCCGTTTTTCAGTAAAATAATTAATCTTATAAAAGAAGTGGGGCACAGAAACCTCATCAAATTAAAACTTAAAGAAAGCAGGGTTGGGATTCTTCCAGTTGTTTTGAATCCCTGTAGTTCGGAGAACCAGTAAAATGGTCCCCTGGCTGGCCCCACCCCTCTCTGCTCTCTCCTCCGATCCTGGCCTAGTCAGTCATTATTGTGCATGTGTGACATCGTGTGTATGTGTGGCAATCACTAACGACATTCTCCCTGCCTGCCCATTCCATCCTGCCCCACCCAGTGACTACTTATAGCACATGTGCACTACGCTTTCCACATTTTCCCGCCTGCTGTTATTGCTCCCAGCACCGGCAGTTTTAGCAGTAGCAGCAGCAACAGCCAGTCAGGCAGCAAACCATCACTGCCTGCCTTCTGCCGCCCTGTTTGATTTGGGTGAGTGAGGGCAAGCCCTGGTTGCCACCACCACTACCACCTTTGCCTGCCTGGACTGGCTTGCCCAGACTGCCTCCCCAGGCCTGCTTGCCTTGTCTGTCCTGCCTGCCCGGCTTGCCTCCCAGGCCTGCCTGCCTTGCTTTGACTGCCTGCTTTACCTAGACTGTGTCCCCCAGCTGCCGTTACAGAAGACGCAGATCGGTGAGTGAAACTTCAAAGCAAAACCCAGTTGCCTACCTGATGCCACCGCTAGATCCGGTTGAGTCCTGACAATGATTCCCTGTCTGGCAAGCTGCCCTCACCAATGCTGCCTGCCTCACCTTCCACCATCTTCTCCCACCCATGGCCCTCCATTGTTGCTTCCTTGCCTTCCACCACCGATTGGTGAGTGAGGAGACAACGGCAGCAAGTCCCGCTGGTCGCCTTTCTTCACCTGCTGCTGCTGCCACTAGCCCCAGTCGAGTGCCAACTCCCAGGCCGGCTGCCCAGCTGTCCTCACTGAAGCAATCTCCAAGAAGACCAAGGAGGTCCGTGGCATAGCTGGCTAGCCAAGTTGCCTGACTAATTTTTGGTAAGTTGTTGTTTTTATTTCTTTATATATATATTTCTTTATTTAGTATCTGTTTTGGTTTTTATTAATCATAAAAACAAAACAGATACTAATAAATAAATAAATACATAAATAAAAATTATTTTACTATTATTGTTACATGTTGATACTGCTGTTTGTTTCTTCTTTGCATAAGTGTCAATAAAAGTAGTGTAACAAAAAAAATTCATTTATGTATTTATTCATGTTTTCAGGATCTCTAATGTTTTTTATGATTAATAAAAACAAAACCCACACTAAATATATTATTAAAAATTAATATTTTAAAAAATAATTTTAATAATATTTTAATATAGGTTTTGTTTTTATTAATCATAAAAACAGAACAGATATTGAAAACATGAATAAATACATAAATGAAAAAATGTTTTACACTACTGTAAAATAATTTTTATTTATGTATTTATTTATTTTTTTAGTAAGTTTTGTTTTATGAATAAATATTGTCAAGCAGGGCATATACAGGTATCATTTAGGGAAAAAAACAAAGGAAAACAAGTATCAACATGTAACAACAGTAGTGTAACAAAAAATATTAACTAAATTTCTTTGTATTGGCTTATTTCTAATTCTGTTAATTATATCAAGATGTTTACAATTATCAACCCTCAGTATTTAATTCATACATAGCAATGATCATTCTCCACCTAATTTCTACCTCTTATCTCCAGCCATTTCTGCACATTATAACTTTTTAATTTCATTTTCATCTATAGGGATCTCTTCATTTTTCCACTTTGTGCTGCTGTTTTTTCAACTCTAGCTGCTGTTAACACATGTAAAATTAAATATGTATTGTATTCCCTTTATTTATGTGGGTACCAATTTCTGGTTTGAAAATTTAAATCTATATATTGCTTTACCATTTTTGCTAACCTTGACACTACATCCTCTTGAATAGCTATTTCAGTAATTAGCAGAGCCCAACACTGAACATATTTATATATTCCAGTTTTTAAAACTGAGGAATAAATTTCAGAGAAAGAATTCAGTATTGCTGTGAATGTGCCTACCAATTCCATTCTTAATCTAACTTCTTAGATTATTTTGTACTATTATCTTTTTCTTGATGTATGTATTATGTATGTATGTATGTATGTATGTATGTATGTATGTATGTATGTACATTTTAAAGCTGCATTCTAAAAAGCTTAGGCAACCATCTTGGCTTCCCCAGGCTTCTCTCTCTCTCTGCTATAGGGAGAGCATTCCATTAGGGACTGTTGGTCTAGGTAAGTAGTCTTGGCTAGGAAAGATTTTTGTGCCAGTACTAGCACAAAATAACAAACTCCCTTGGTTTGTTAATAGTATTTCCATTGTAAGTGTTTCTTTTTCAGTTAATGAATTGTAATTATTAAAATATCAGCCATTCTTTTATATACACAGTGCAACATCTTTTTTATGGACTGTCATTTTCAAGTCCACTTTCAGTTCCGTTTCAGTCTTGTCTGGTGAAACTTATTCCTCTTCCATAACATCTTTTAAACACTAACTAGCTATAGTGTCAGGGACTCTTAAAAGTAACTGAATATTACTGATCTCCACTCCTTGCCCACCTTCTTCGCTTGCCACTGCCTCCACCACTCAACTTACAACAACAATCGAATCCAAACCACTACATTGTTGATTTTTTTGGCAGTACATTACCAAGATGAAAAGGTAAATGAATTTGGCTGCTTTCTTCATCAAGAAGACAAAAGGAGATCCAAAAGATCCACCAGACTTGGAATTCTAGACCTAGAAAACCTTGGAATTACGCCATCTTCAGTCTGATCTAAGTATGGTATATAAAATCATACATTGCAAAGACTTACCTTCAGCTTCAACCATTACAACACAAGAGCACACAATAGATGCAAACTCAAGGTTAACCGCACCAAACTTGATTGCAAGAAATACGACTTCAGCAACAAAGTGGTCAATGTTTGGAATACTCTAGCTGACTCTATGGTTTCTTCCCCAAACCCCAAAAACTTTAACCTTAGACTGTCTACTATTGACCTCACATCTTAACTAAGAGGTCTGTAGGGGGTGTGCATAAGCGCACTAACATGCCTACCGTCCCTGTCCTATTGTTTCTTTTATTTTTCTTATATGTACCCATTTCATGTATTCATAACTATGTATATACTTATACCTATTATTTTGTAAGCGATTAACAAATAAATAAATAAATAAATAAACAAACAAACAAACAAACAAACAAACAAACAAACAAACAAGAATCACATCCACAACCATTGGAATCAGGAGAAAGCAGCAGCAGCACATCATCCACACTGCAACCAGGGGAAAGCAGCAGCAGCACATAATCCATACCACAGCCAGGGGAAAGCAGTAGCAGCACATCATCGAGTACTGGAAGAACTGAGTCGGATATTGAAAAAAATCTTCCTGACTGCTGGACATTGCAGCAGTACAACAATTTTAGGGGAAAAGTATGATGGACTGAAAGTTTCCCAGAAAAAATTAGGTTGCAAGCATTGCAGAAGATTTGAGATTTCAATCAAAGAAAAAAGTGTCCACGGAGCAAAGGAATGGAAGAATTTCCAAACTGAACCATCAGGAAAGAGTAAAGAAGTACAGCAAGCTTCTCTCACAAAGAAATTGAAGGAAGATTTCTCATCTAAAGCTCACAACATTTGTACAGAGAAGTTGAAGCAATGTGAGCAGGATGTGATAAGCAAAGGACTGGAGAGAATGACTGAGAAATCTTTGGGTAGTACATGTAGAGTGTTTACTATAGTGTACAGTCTAGCACAAATGTGTAGACCATTTTCATATATAGAAGATCTAATTGAATTGCAAATTAAAAATGGTTTAGATTTGGGAACAGGGTTGCATTCACATAAAACTGCAGTTGCAGTTGTAAATTTCATTGCAAAAGACATTAGGAAACATTTGTTAGCAAAATTATTTTTTTAAAAAAACTCGCAAAATCTGTTTGATAATTGATGAAGCCTCAACAATATCTTCCAAATCAGTTCTTATACTATACTTAAAAGTTGAGGATCCAGTTTTCTCACCAACAATTTTCCTTGAACTAGTAGAATTGGATAAATATTATGCAGAGACAATATGTTGTTCAGTTATGGAAAGTTTGAATAATTTGAGTTTAATAAGAACTATCTAGAGAAATATTTAACTGGATTTTGCTCTGATGGTGCCATGTTATGCTTGAGAGAAAATCTGGGTTAAGCATTAGGATAGCCAAAGACTTTCCAAACATTATAATATGGCACTGCTTAAACCATTGTCTGCAACTTGTTTTAGATGATTTTATTAGGGAAATAAAGCAAATAAATCATTTTCAAATCTTTATTGATAAAATATATTTTATTTTCCATCAATTGAATAAGAACCTAATTGAACTTCACAAAATTTCCGAACAACTTGAGATTGAAATTATAAAAATTGATAGAGTTTTTGGACCAAGATGGGCTGCCTGTAGTTTAAGACAAACCCTAGCTGTGCAGCATGCTTATCCCATGCTACATCAGTTTTTCTGTTTAAAAAAAAAATACTCCAGTATAGCTGCCCGTCATGAAAACAGATATCTTCTTACTGATTTGGCCTTGATGATTGATGTCGTAACTGAAATATCTCTCTTTCTAATGCATTGCAAGTGAGAAACATAGACTTTATGAAGGCTGAAAAACTTGTGGTAAGATCAATTAAATCATTTGAAATGTTTAAAAAGGAAAAGGTGCATATGAAAAAAAAGGTTGATGGATTAATTACTTCAGAAACCTTTAAATATATAAATGTTGTACAAAATCATCAATTTGTGGGACTTCCTCATGAAAGACTTATAGAAAGCATTGTAACTAATTTGAAGAAAAGATTGATGAATTGTGAACATTTAAAAACAGGCTGCCAATTTATTTGGAGGTAGATTATTGGAACATCAAAGAAGTGGTGGTTCCATGGAGAGCAGCTGAAGAACAATTGGTTGCATTTGGTGAAATTTTCAGTTATGAAATCAATATTAATGATTATCATGATTTCACAGAAAATGTATTAAAAGATTCGGAAAAATAAATAATTCCTTGCAGCATTAAAAAGGCTAGAGATATTGTTAGGACTATTGCAGTCAGTTCAGCAGAGGCAGAAAGGGGTTTCTCGCAGATGAATACAATATATTCAGAGAGCAGAAGTTGCCAAATAGTTTTCAATATAACAAACCTCTGATCAATCTATTTGGCTATTTGGCTCTGCAAGAATGGGACCCTATTCTTATAGTAAAGAAATGGTTACAGGCACAGGTGATGATGCTTGTGTTAAACTAAAGAAAAGTGTAACTGAGGACGATAATAAAAAAGCAATTTGGCAGTACTTTAAATAAGTTTTATTGTTTTTTGTAAAGTTTTGTTATGTAATAGTTTTTGATTAATATTTTAAAATGTAACAATCTACTTTGTGTACCTTTTTATTATTTAAGCATTAAAGACATGACATAACAAACTACCTTTTGTTTTGGTATATCTTTTTATATACTTAAAGTCATTAGGGCAAAGAAGTGATGCTGAGTTGGCCACCCCTAGCCGGTTACATGATCATCAAACTACGCCCACCCAGTCACATGACCACCAAGCTATGACCACCCAGTCACATGACCACCAAGCTATGCCCACCCAGTCACATGATCACCAAGCCAAGCCCATCAAATAACAAGACCATCAAGCCACACCCACAAATTAGGTCATGCCCACAAAACCAGTTGTTAAGAAATTTGAATCCCACTCCTGAAAAAAGGTATATGTGTTCCTCATAATATTTACAGTTATTCACCATCATCTAATCAGGTGGAAAATGATTATGAACAAGAACAACAATACTGATGGGTACATGGAGGAATAATGCACTAGGTTTACTTCTCTGTATAGCCATTGGGGTACGGACACACCCCAGATCAAGAGTCAGGCTTAATGCAGACATTCCATCTAGTGATGAGATTAAAAAAAAAAATACTACCAGTTCTGTGGGCGTGGCTTGCTGGGCGTGACAGAGGAAGGATACTGTAAAATCTCCATTCCCACCCCACTCCAGGGGAAGGATACTGCAAAATCTCCATTCCCACCCTACTCCAGGGGAAATATCTTGTCTCAGGCAATATTTATCTTCTCAAAATGCCTGTGATAAGGAGTTAAACACTACAAAGGCTTCCATACAAAGTTTTTTTTTCATTGGATTATATCAGGCATCTTCAAGGTATAACTCACAGTTATGTTGAAATTCATCTAATGTCCAATCTTTGCATTGTCGTCTTCATAGTGTGAAAAGATAGTTATCTTTTTTCACTGTTTCAAAAACCCTTTGAGCATCGTATTACAGTCTTGTTTACAGAGTAATAGCAATCTACTATTACAAAGAGCAACAATTTCCTCTCAGTCAACAACAGCATTAACCCTTTCCTTGCAGACTCTTAATACTAGCTCATTACTTTAATCAAACACTGATTAACTCAATACCTCAAAACTTACAACTTTTCTACCTCATCACCTATATCTACGGTTAGATAATCAATTTCTATAAAATATTTTATTAATGGTTCAATTGATTTATGGTCCTAATTGATTAGTGTGACTAGAGTGTTTAGTGCAAATAGTGTTATTACTGACTAGTTGAAAAGATCAATATGCATGTAATTTTAATCGAATAGTAAAATCAATGATTTAGTGAATTTAAATGAACAGTGTGATTAATGATTAGTGTAATTAATTGATTAGTGTTTAGAATATTTAATTGATTAGGCTGATTGTTGCCCAGAAATATTATCTGACTAGAGAGATTACTGCAATTGATGATTGATTGGTGTGATATTGTTCCATTAATTAATTTAATCAACGTACCATCTTAACAAACCTACCATGACAAGAAAAAATCCTATGCCAAAGCACTACCTACAGAGAACATAATCCCCACCAATGATCCACAAGACTCCTGCACATGCCTTAAATGCTACAAAAATCTAAAGGATAATGAAAACTCCATCAAATGTTCTCTGTGTAAGAAATACACTCATCATGACTGCTTGGGATTAACCGAGCAATTTATTCAATACCTGGAATCATCCAATGAGTTTCCATATTACTGCAATTCATGCAAACCCAAACTGGATCTGTTGGAAAGAATTGATACCATTGAAACCATAGTAGCATCCCTGGACGCATGCAAACCCAAACTGGATCTGTTGGAAAGAATTGATACCATTGAAACCATAGTAGCATCCCTGGACGCCATAAAAGAAAGAATATCCAACCTTGAAAAAAAGAAACAACGCAAAAACTTGAACTTCCAATAGCTACAAACCACATCTCTACCCAACAACCACAACCCAATCCAAAACCCAATCCACAAATAAACACAACCCAGACAAATATTGATATCCCAATCCTCATCAGAGAAGCTGTTGAGCATGAACGGAAACGTCCAAACGCCATCTTATTTGGTCTAGAGGTCACCAATAACAATGATGACATCACAACTGTCTGAAACATCATCAGGGATTATCAAGCATCAACCATCTCCGCTGATGAAATACTTGACATTTCACGCATTGGCCGAGAGCTCAATAACAGTGACGGCTCTGTAGCCCCACGCCTGTGCAGAGTCATTTGCAAAAATGAAACAAGCAAACGTAAATTCATTTATACTATAAACTCACTCGCCAAAACCAACACCAACCATAAGAACCTCCGTTGCCGCCCTGACCTAACCATACAGCAACGTGCCCGCTCCCGTGTACTCCGCATTGAACTCAAAAACCGTCTAGACAATGGAGAGAAGGACCTGTACATTGACTACCATGCTGACTGTATCAAAAGTAAGCCACGCAACCCAATACTCAGCTTTTACCCTCAACCACAACCCTACCTCAACTGATCCACCATCACCCAAGACTAGGCACGCACGCCCCCAACTACGTCAATTCCAACTACTGCCGGCCTTAAATGCAAACTACTCAATGCAAGAAGCCTCGTGAATAAAATACCTGAATTTCTCATCCTCCTAAATATGGCTAACTTTGACATTATATTTGTCTGTGAAACATGGCTCAATGCATCTCTCCCCGACTCCATTACCACAGTAAGAGACTATCATGTTTACCGATCAGATCGTGAAAATCGTCGAGGAGGTGGTGTTGCTATCTTCTATAAAAATCCTTACATCTAAAAATATCCAAGTTACCCAGGAGCTTGCTCTTCCTGAGACCATCATCTGTGAACTATCCTTAAATATCACAATTCGATTCTTACTATGTTACAGAGCACCTGATTATGACATCGAACATGTAAACAAGCTAAATACATTACTAACATGGGCTGCATCCTGCCCATACCCTTTTATCTTTCTTGGTGATTTCAATCTACCTCATATTGACTGGACCCTAAATGATTGTACAACTGAAATCATACACACAACCTTCTACAATGCTACTACAAATCTGGGACTGGAACAACTAGTAACCAACAACACTAGACTAAACAACTGCCTCGATCTCATCTTCTGCAATAGTTTGAATTTAATTTACGGAATACAAACTAAAGAACCCTTTTCCAGTAGCGACCACAATATGATTGACTTTCGTCTCAACATACGTCCACACAAAAATCACCACAATGATGTAATTCCCAATTGTAACTTCAAAAAGGCAACTATGATCTTATACACAACGATCTCTCATCCCTTGATTGGCAATCTCTATTCACTGGATGCAATACTGTTGAAGACCATTACAACATATTTTTACTTGAATTCAAAAGAGTCATCAAACTATATGTACCAACAACAACTCCCAAAACAAAACAAAAAGCAGATTACCCATATCAATAAGGAAACTTCAATCCAAAAAGAGATCACTCTGGCGGAAAAACAAATCTGGTCACGTTGCCAATTTCAAAAACCGATACAAAAATTTATGCCACCAGATAAAGACCGAATGCACCAATTATCACATTAAACAAGAGGAAAACCTTCTAAGCACCAATTCCACCCGTGCTTTTTACAATTTTGTAAACAACAAACTAAAAGACTCAAGGTCCATCCCTCCCTTGATAGGACCTGATGGTAAAGACTGCAACGACGACACCATTAAAGCCAACATCTTTAACACATTCTTCGACTCAGTATTTGTAAACAGCAATGGATCATGCCCAGTATTTCCTAGCCGTACCACAGATAACAACAATGATCTAATACATATCGATTTCACAGAAGACAATGTTGAAAAAGCACTACGCAACCTAAAACCATCTCTATCTATTGGACCGGATGGAATATGTGCCTACTTCTTAAGAAAGCTATCCACTGCCATAGCCAAACCTCTAAGCATAATCTTTGAAAAATCTTTCAGAACCAGCTCCTTGCCTAACCTATGGTCACAAGCCACAGTCATCCCCATCTTCAAAAAGGGAGACCCAAGCCTAGTTGAAAATTACAGGCCAATCTCCTTATGCTGCGTCACCTGTAAAGTCATGGAATCAATTATTAACCAATCCATCATCCTTCACTTAGAGACAAATAACCTACTCTCCAATAAACAATTTGGTTTCAGAAAAAAACTATCCTGTAATCTGCAACTCTTACACTGCAAAAACATATGGACGACACAACTCGACCAGGGCAAAGCAATAGATGCAATCTACATAGACTTCTGTAAAGCCTTTGATTCAGTGGTACACGACAAACTACTCCTAAAAATAAAATCCTATGGTATCTCTGGACAACTGAATAACTGGATAGAAGCATTCCTGTCAAACAGACAACAAATGGTCAAAATCGGGAGCGTACTATCAAATCCAGTACCTGTCAATAGTGGTGTTCCCCAAGGCAGTGTTCTAGGACCAACTCTCTTCACACTCTACATAAACGACCTCTGTGATCATATTAAGAGCAATTGCGTTCTCTTCGCTGATGATGTAAAGCTGTTCAATACCACAGACAATACTGCTACCCTACAAAAAGATCTTGACTATGTATCAGAGTGGTCAAACAAATGGCAACTTCAAATCTCAACAAATAAATGCTCTGTCTTACATATTGGCAAAAAAAATCAGAAAATAAAATACAAGCTGAATAGTCAAGATCTTGTTGATGACTCAAGCTCTGTAAAGGACCTTGGAATACTCACCTCTAATGATCTAAGTGCTAGAGCCCACTGCAACTACATAGCCAAAAAGGCATTAAGAGTTGTTAACCTAATCCTACGTAGCTTTTTCTCTGGTAATATCACACTACTAACCAGAGCATACAAAACATTTGCTAGACCAATACTCGAATACAGTTCATCAGTCTGGAACCCACACTACGTATCTGATATTAGCACAATTGAGAAAGTCCAGAAATATTTCACAAGAAGAGTTCTCCACTCCTCTACTCGTTGTAGAATACCTTATGCCACCAGACTTGAAATTCTAGAACTTGAAAACCTTGAATTACGCCGTCTTCGGTCTGACTTAAGCATGGTATATAAAATCATACATTGCAATGTCCTACCTGTCAATGAATACTTCAGCTTCAACCATAACAACACAAGAGCACACAATAGATACAAACTCAAAGTAAACCGCACCAAACTTGATTGCAGGAAATACGACTTCAGCAATAGAGTGGTCAATGTCTGGAATACTCTACCCGACTCTGTAGTTTCTTCCCCAAACCCCAAAAACTTTAACCTTAGACTGTCTACTATTGACTCACCCCTTTCCTAAGAGGTCTGTAGGGGGCGTGCATAAGCGCACCAACGTGCCTACCGTCCCTGTCCTATTGTTTCTCTTATTCTTTTATTTTTCTTATATGTACCCATTTCATGTATTCACAACTATGTATACATTTATACTTATTATCTTGTAAACAATTGGCAAATCAAATAAATAAATAAATAAAAATAAATAAATCTTCATCCCATAATGATTCATCAAGGGAAGCTCCAGCAGAATGAACAAAACTCCCCCCAACCCAACCAGAGGTCAATTCAGTGACCAATCAGGCGTACAGATGTGACCACATGACATGAACTACATCTCCCATGAGACATTAACTACATTTCCCATGAGGCATTCCCTTAAGGGGACAGCTCTCATTCCCAAACTAACTATATACTGTTTAACCAGCACACTCCTCACATGGAATTATAAATTCCACTACCAACTAACTATCAACTAAAGTAACCATTAGATAGTAACATAGCATCAAACAATGCAATGAGGTAGATACAAAACATGCAAAGCTTGAGGTTCAATCTTCGAGTTTGGCAGTAGCTTTCCTCCCCACCATGCATTGTGGTGCGGTGCACGTCGATATCGTGAAGTGCACTTCTTCCCTTTGGACATCAAAAAGGTTGAAGAATGCAGACCTGGCCAGCGAGCGATTGCTCTGAGGATCACAGTTATGCATACATCTTCACAGCTTCTTCTGGGCATCCATTAGGGTAGACGTTGGTTAAACAGATCTGATGACATGAACAAGGGGATAGTGTGTTACTGTACACAGTTGACACTTGCCGCCAACTCCGGGTGTGTTTAGGTAAGCTTTCTTTGATGTCTGAGGTCATAGGCTTTCTGAGATACCCCTGCCTCTTTGGAATTTTGGACATCCTATTATGGGTTTTGGGAACCAAGCTCCACATTTATGTCAAGGGTGAGTGGAGGGTTCCAGTCTTCTGGCAGATCAGAGACATCTGTCATGGCTGAAGAAGCTGCCATGCTTTAAATTAGCAAAGGGAGAATTTTAGAAAATTTAGTGGTTTTCCGTGCAATTCCCCTTTTTCTACTAGGTTGCGCTGCAAGCGGGTAGCTGAATTAAGGAGAATCCATTGAAATTCACTACTTGACCACTGGGGTGATTTGCAAGCGAGTAGCTGAATTTAGGAAACTCCATTGAAATTCACTACATGACCACTGGGGTACGTTGTTAGTGGTAGCTTGATTGCAGGCAGTTATGCTTTGAAGAGTAGTCACCAAAGGATGCTGTCATTTAATTTTATGTTCTGCTCAACTGGGTTTGGACAATTTCCTTGTGTAGAATTTAGACTGACTTGCTAAATTCATCTAAGGATTTGCCTTTCCAATTTGGAAAGGGGATAACAGGACAGTGAAGGATGGCAACTTTCTTTTAGCTATAAGCTGGAATACCTTTTCAGTTTTTCAGAATCAGATTTCCTCTTTGGGGGCGGGGTTGATTTCCATGCAGAGTGGTCTTAAGGTATTTACAACTCAGTTGCTTGGACACCACCATCATAAACTCAAAGTAAAGATGGGCCCCTTTTTATTGCCTGTTTCCTTCATGGCACAAACAGGGAGGAATCAAACCTTTGTTCTAGCAGTTCCAGAGATAGGGAATAATGCAGTTTCTTTGTTTTAGGACACAAGAAAAGATTACTTAGATTCTTTCAACTGCAGTTTGTAAAAGGTCTGAAGACAACAACTTTGCTAGTACCAAACTGGAGGGCTTGTAGAGAGAGACAGGGAAACAGCATGGGTGCAATCTTCTATTTGCTTAACAGTTCCTCTTTTCTCTTCTAAGATACAATTCAAATTTCTTGCTACTGATTTAAGAAGGAATCAGAAAACTTATCTTTTCACTGTGTTGTCTCAGGCAATATTTATCTTCTCAAAATACCTGAGATAAGGAGTTAAACACTACAAAGGCTTCCATACAAGGTTTTTTTTTTATTGGATTATATGAGGCATCCTCAAGGTATAACTCACAGTTATGTTCAAATTCATCTAATGTCCAATCTTTGCATTGTCATCTTCATAGAGTGAAAAGATAGTTATTTTCATCCCATAATGATTCAGCAAGGGAAGACTCCAGCAGGTTGCTGGGGTCCAAGTAAGAATGAAAAAAATTTCCCCCAACCAAACTAGAGGTCAATTCAGTGACCAATCAGGATACAGATGTGACCACATGACATGAACTACATCTCCCATGAGACATTAACTACATTTCCCATAAGGCATTCCCTTAAGGGGACAGCTCTCATTCCCAAACTAACTGTATACTGTTTAACCAGCACAGGAAGTTTACTGCAAAATTCCAAAATTTACTACCGGTTCTGTGGACATGGCTTGGTGGGCATGAGAAAGGAAGGATACTGTAAAATCTCCACTCCATTTTCCTGTGCAGGGCAACAAAATTCTTGGGAGGCAGAGAATAGGAGGAGGTGGGGGCCAGTCAGAGGTGGTACTTGCTGGTTCTCTAAAGTACTCAAAAATTCTGCTACCAGTTCTCCAGAACCTGTCAGAACCCGCTGAATGCCACCCCTGATTCCATCCATGTATATGAACAAGGCTTGTGGAGAATCTGGAATGAAACACTGGGTGTGCTTTGATCTGAATTTGCATTTATCTATAGACCTGTCCTTTGACTGTAACTATCAAAATTAGGGCTGATCTCAGAAAAACATAGCAAATACCAATACCAAAATAAGTAGGAATATGATAATGTAACTGGAATATTGAAGTCATTTTTCTTACAGATCCTAAAATTCGGCCAGTGGTGGGATTCAAATTTTATTACAACCGTTCTGTGAGCATGGCTTGGTGGGCAGAGTGTGGTTTGGTGGTCATGGCAGGGGAAAGATAATGTAACATTGTTATGATATGTACAGAACAACCCTTGAGTAACAAGGATATGCACATGGAAACATTTATGAGAGTAGTTATGAATAATTATTCAGCCACACACAGATACACTAAATTGAGTTAAAGTTTACTTTAAGAAATAGAACAGTCCAATAAATGGTCCAGGTCATATACGTTTTACAGTCCAAAGAATATCCAATTACAAAGTCTTCTTACCGGTTGCCTTTGTCATTTTCAGTAAACAATAATATCAAAGTATAAGCACAGCATAAATACAACAGAGAATCTTAGATAGCAATAGAATGTCAGATAGACAGAATATTAGAGAGGTAGAATGTTAGATAGACAGAATGATAGTGACACAGAATGTTAGAGAGAGCAAGCTATGATCTCTAGCTCCCTCTTATGGTAATTTGCAATATAATCAACCAATCGGAATATAGTATAAATCAATACAGTGATTTTGTCTTAAAGCTACAAAACATACATTGTTGGTTTATATATTTCCAACCTAACTAATTGGTGGACAGATTCCTAACAAACATTTCCATTCCCATCCCACTCCAGGGGAAGAATACTGCAAAATCTCCACTCTTACCCCACTCCAGGGGAAGGATACTATAAAATCTCCATTCCCTCCCCACTCCTGGGGGAAGGTTACTGCAAAATCCCATTCTCTCCCCATCCCATTAACCTGCTTTTCAGATCAACTTTCCTGTGCAGGGCAACAAAAGAAGACCCAGATAATCAGCTGGGACTTGGGAGACAGAGAATAGATGGAGGTGGGGCCTGTCAGAGATGGTACTTGCCAGTTCTCTGAACAACTCAAAAATTCTGCTACTGGTTCTCCAGAACTGGTCAGAACTTGGTGAGTACAATCTCTGAATTTGGCATGTTAATATATTCTCAATATTATTTCACAAGCAATTAGAAGGAAGGAAAGAAAGAAAATGAAAATATTATTTCAGGAGAATAAGTAATTCATTGTTAGTGTTTTATTTATTAGAATGCAGGTGGATATCATTTTTGTTAATTTGTTTGAAAGTCTATGGTAAGTAATATAGATAACTACCTGTAGCATAACTGCCTTATCAGAAGAGATAAGTTTGCCATGACTTGCAAGATATTGATTATAGAGCAGTTCCAGGTTTGAGTTGAATTTTGTGAATATGTATGACAATGTATTTTTTTACTGAAAAAATATGGAATTATAGTTCTTCTTTCTTTGCTCTCATCAACTGCTTTTTGTCATTCAGATCAGGCCTTAGTAGAATAACAAAACATTTGGGGAGAAAGATGCAGCCCTGTAACCCTACACTGTAAGAGAGAATAGAAAAGATCGCCACAGCCACCATGTATTTCCCCTTGGTACTCAGATAGGTTGGGAAAAAGGACAACCAGACACTGCAAAAACATAACAGGCTGAAGGAGATAAACTTGGTCTCATTAAAACTGTCTGGTAAATGCCGGGCTTGGAAGGCCACAATGAAGCCAAAAATGGCAAGTAAAGTCAGGTAGAATAAAACACAGTAAAACATGACAGTAGAACCTTCGTTACATCCCAGAATGATTTCATCTGCCACTAGGTTCATATCTGTATCTGATTATGGGGATGTTGTGGTTAGCCAGCAGCAATGAGGCGGACGTTCCTGAAGAGCCTGTGCTTGGTGTGAGTGGGAGCAGGATGATTCATGGAAGAGCAGCACAGGCGACTCAGAAGTAAGAATGCTAATTAATGGCACCTCCCTTTAGGGAATATAAGCCTGGTTTCAAACATTTTTTGCCTTTTGCAATGGCAAAATTCAAAGGACTCAGTGTGGTGAGAGACTCTGATTTATTTTTGCCAAGGTTTTTCTAATTGGACTAATTGGCTGCAAGCCATCTGTTATCTACAAAGAGGTTTATTTGTAGATTAAGCAGTGAAAGTTTGAGTTACTGAGTTTATCTGTGTTTGCTTTTGGAAACTTTGGCTGGGTCAGAACAGGGGTGAGGTTACAAGCCATACAATGCAAATAATGACTTGAACAAAGAAACAGGAAACAACAATGTAATTATCTAATTGTTTGCCCAGCCACCTCCTCATCTTGGATCCAGGCACTGAAGCCATGAAAGCTAAAATCACAATGATGGGTTTGGCCAATATATACTAAATGGCTACTGAGAAGACAATCCCAAAAGCAGTTTGTTGCAAAAGGCAGCTCACCATTTCAGGTTTTCCAATGAATAATAAACTGCAAAGGAATGAGAGCACAAGGGAGATGAGAAGAAGGTAGGTGATGATCCGGTTGTTGGCCTTGACTATGGGAATGTCCTGGTATTTGATGAAGGTCCCAAGCACCACAGTGGCAATGCAAGCAAAGACAATTGCAGTAGTGGCCAAACTGGTCCCTAAAGGGTCTTCAAATGACAGAAAAACTGCACTTTGGAAGGCATGAGTCATGGTTATTGTTTGGATATTGTTCTTCTGGGCATGGTAAACAATCATCCATGTCTGCAGAAGAAAATGTTATTATTACTGTGTGGAAGATTCTGCATTAATGAAGACATCTTTAATACTGACCTAAGTAAGAATTTTAACACAGTCAGTCCAGCTTAATGCTTCAATGGGAGGCTGTGTGGTAGTTACAGAGCTATTGCTAGACTATAGACACTAATAAATCACTTCTGTAGGACAGCCAAGAATGTGGTTAGAATTATACTTAGGTCAAATTTATTTTGACACTCCCCTTTATTAATCTACTTAATATTCTAACTGATGAACAATTAGACTAGTAAAAATTGTAATTATTGTAATTCAATGTTAAATTCATCAGATTAAATTACAGCAGTATAAGAAGCCATTGATTTTTCTTATTGTTTTATGGAAAAGATGGGTGATGAAAGACAGCTTTAGAACTATCCATGCAGACCAACGACTGGAAAATGAATGTCTACCCTTCTGTGAATATATATATCTCAGACATATTATCAAACTAATATTATCAAACATATTATATATTATCAGACATATTATCAAATTAATACTTTTAAAATACAACATGGGAATATATGTTGAAGAAGAAATTTCTCTCACAAATTTTCACATGGATATATTTAATTTGAAGACCAGCTCATAATTTCATTGAAGGACAGAATATTTATTGTATTGTATTGATTTAGAGGGAAGGATACAAAGACTTTACATAGCGTTATACAAATTGGATGCAGTGGCAAATTTATATATTTGATTGCCCACCCAACTCCATTGGACAGTAGGCAATGTGCACAGCTTAAAAACATCAGCAAGGTAATAGTTAGGACCAGTTAATCAAGAGGCTTCCTAAGAGTTTGGAATAAATATAAAACAAGGTGAAGATGCCTCTTTGGATGTCCACCCTGGAAGCTTATTTTTAAGAAAAGAAATTGTTGCAAACTCAGACTGGTGGACTTAGGGTCAATTAATATATTTTAATTTTGGTGATCTTATCCTCAAATATAAAGAGTAGTTAGAATCAGAAGGAAGTGTCCGCCAGTTAAATCAGACTAAAAGTGTTATGAAAAATGAATTGGAAATCCTACTGTGTGGTGGTAATGAACATATTATTGCTGAGGTAATATATACCTAGTTAAATCTAGCGGGCCATACAATGGAGTCTTCATGAATATTGAGCAATTTAGAAGAAAAATAATTTGGGTCTATCCATCCAACTTTGACTTTTTAAAATGTGTTATTTGAATATTAACCCAGTTGAAAATATCAAATTCAGCAATTATATGTCCATCATCATCAAAGGATACATTTTCTCCAGCACTGTTTTTAAAGAAAGTACTTCTCAGGAACTTGTGTAGCTAAAATGGGGAGATGGTGGAGAGACATGATGTTATAAAATACTGTACTTTTTAGAATAGTCCTATCAAAGTTGAAAACTATGAGTAATGGAATGAACACATTGCTGCAGAGGACAAGAATTAAACACCCTAGTACACTCATGGTACTCATTCCAATTAGGAGGAAGAGGAGGAGGGAGGGAGGAAAGGAAAAGGAGGGGAACAGTGTCCAAGTGAACTGTACAACTGTGTGATGACAGGGTATCAGAATTGGAAAAGTAGTTGCATTTAATATAATAAAAGTTTATTTCTTCAGAAAATTTTACTCTCTCTAAGTCTAAAAGCATAGCTTCAAAACATAACATTTTCATCAAATTTATTCATCAGAAATTTAATATAAAAATAATAAAACATATAGACTATAGGAACTAAATGAGACAAAAAAAGAATCTCAATCTGTACTAGTACTAGTTCGATTGAGGCAAGATAGGTCCATCTTGCAAAGAAATGGCTGTTTAAAATGTGGAAGCCTAAACTCACATTGGCTAAGAGTTCGGTATTCTCATTGATTTCCTTCACAGCAAATGCCAAGGCCAGGATATGCTGGTAATTTTGAGTAAACATCCTATGTCATGGGCAATTGTTGGGGTTAAATCATAGTTTTGAATGCACATTCTATCTAGACATAACCATATCTATGATATATAGAGCCTCGGTGGTGCAGTAGTTAGAGTGCTGTACTGCAGGCCACTTCTGCTGACTATCAGCTGTTCAAATCCCACCCGGCTCAAGGTTGACTGAACCTTCCATCCTTCCGAGGTGGGTAAAATGAGGACCCAGATTGTTGGGGGCAATATGCTGACTTTGTAAACCGCTTAGAGAGGGCTGTAAAGCACTATAAAGTGGTATATAAGTCTAAGTGCTATTGCTATATCAACAGCTCAACTGTGGAAAACACAGCCCTTCAAGTCAACTGCATGGATCAATTATAAAAATATTTTCTCAAATCAGGTTTGGAAATTATTAAATCACAGTGTTATTCTCATGGATACATCTGGTCAGTTTCACAAACCAATTTATAACATGCTTTATTTTCTTCAAAGATATTATAGTGACTAAATATCAAAACATGCACTATAGAGAAGTAATCTAATTTTTGCCAACTTCAAACAATATAACCAGAGCAATTAAACTGCATCTTTCTTTAATATAGAGAATTTCTATAATGTAGGGAACAATGATGTTCTTGTACTTCCATTAAACAGTGGTGGGATTTGAATTTTTTTACTACCAGTTCTGTGGGCAGGGCTTGGTGGGCAGGGCATGGCTTGGAGGGTGTGGCAGGGGAAGGATAATGTAAACTTTCCATTCCCACCCCACTCCAGGGGAAAGATACCCATTCCCTCTCCACCCCACTAACTGCTTTCCAGCTCCTTTTTCCTGTCCAGGGCAACAAAAGAGACCCAGACAATCATCAGGGACTTGGGAGGCAGATAAGAGATGGAGGTGGGGCCAATCAGAAGTGATACTTGCCAGTTCTCTGAACTACTCAAAATTTCTGCTGCTGGTTCTGCAGAACTGGTCAGAACCTGCTGAATACCATCTCTGAATTTGGCATGTTAATGTATTCTCAATATTATTTCACAAGCAATTAGAAGGAAGGAAAGAAAGAAAATATTATTTCAGGAGAATAAGTAATTCATTGTTAGTGTTTTATTTATTAGAATGCAGGTGGATATCTCTGGGGTCATAATTTTTTCACTTTGTCAATTTATTTTAAAGTCGATGGTAAGTGATATTGATAACTGCCTGGGCAATCAGAAGACACATATTTGCTATGACTTGCAACAGCTTCATTATAAAGCAGTTTGCCCTCAGAAGTTATGGGAGTGCCATCACTTGAGACTTTCAAGAAGAGATTGGACCTCAATTTGTCAGAAATGGTGTAGGGTCTCCCACTTGGGCAGGGGCTTGGACTAGATGACCTACAAGGTCCATTCCAACTCTGATTATCTGTTTGTTTGATCAGGTTTGAGTTGAATTTTATGAATATATATGACAATGTATTTTTTTACTGAAAAAATATGGAATTATAGTTCTTTCTTATCTCATTAACTGCTTTTTATCATTCAGATCCGGCCTTAGTAGAATAACAAAGCATTTGGGGAGAAAGATGCAACCCAGTAACCCTGCACTGGAAGAGAGAATAGAAAAGATCTCCACAGCCACCATGTATTTCCCCTTGGTACTCAGATAGGTTGGGAAAAAGGACAACCAGACACTGCAAAAACACAACAGGCTAAAGGAGATAAACTTTGTCTCATTAAAACTGTCTGGTAAATGCCGTGCTTGGAAAGCCACACTGAAGCCAACAATGGCAAGGAAAAGCAGGTAGAATAAGACACAGTAAAACATGACAGTAGAGCCTTCGTTACATCCCAGAATGATTTCATCTGACACTAGGTTCATATCAGCATCTGAGTATGGGGGTGAGATTACAAGCCATACAATGCAAATAACAACTTGAATGAAGAAACAGGAAACAACAATGTAATTATCTAATCGTTTGCCCAGCCATCTCCTCAACCTGGATCCTGGCACTGAAGCCATGAAAGCTAAAATCACAATGATGGTTTTGGCCAATATACACGAAATGGCTACTGAGAAGACAATCCCAAAAGCAGTTTGTCGCAAAAGGCAGGTCACCATTTTTGGCTTTCCAATGAATAATAAACTGCAAAGGAATGAGAGCACAAGGGAGATGAGAAGAAGGTAGGTGATGTTCCGGTTGTTGGCCTTGACTATGGGAGTGTCCTGGTATTTGATGAAGATCCCAAGCACTGCAGTGGCAATGCAAGCAAAGACAATTGCAGTAGTGGCCAAACTGGTCCCTAAAGGGTCTTCATATGACAGAAAAACTATGCGCTTTGGAAGGCATGAATCATGGTTGTTGTTTGGATATTGTCCTTCTGGGCATAATATGCAATCATCCATATCTACAGAAGAAAATGCTGTTATTGCATGTAGAAGATTCTGCATTAATTAAGATATTAATAGAAGTAAGTGGTGTACTACTTATTAATGCTTCAATTGGAGGCTCCCATGATATTTATAAAGCTGTTGGGCAGACTGAAGGCACCAATAAATCACTTCTTTAATACGGCCAAGGATAGTATATAGAATTGTACTCAATTTAAATTGACATTTACTTTTATCCCTCTTTGATGCAAAATTGGACTAATGTTGTAATTGTTGTAGTTCTTGTGATAAAGTTTAGCAAATTAATATAGAACTGTCTTTATAACCATAGATTTAAGAAGGAAAGAGATTATATAAATTAAAATGTATATGTAATGGAAGACAGCCAATATCCAAGCAAATTCAATTTAAATATAGCAATACATCCCATGTTTATTGAGGTAAAGCCTTCATTCTAAAAACCAGTGATTGTTTATAGAATTTTTTCCTCCCCCTATCTATCTATCTATCTATCTATCTATCTATCTATCTATCTATCTATCTATCTATCTATCTATCTATCTATCTATCTCTTTGAACCTTTAGCTGTTGGTGCAGTAGTTAGAATACTGTATTGCAGGCTAACTCTGCCCATTGTCTGAAGTTCAATTCTGACAGGACTCAATATTGACTGGAAAGGTAATTGGAAAGTCGACAGGAAATTGTTTTGCTCATCTAACTAGACCTTATCTTTATCTTCTCTATAGAACTGGAATTTCTTTTCCTGAACAGTCTTTATACGAAATGTTTGTGCTGTTTATTTTACCTTTCTCACTTGCCATCTTCCCTTCTGGACATGGTATGCACTTATAGCAGCAAAATGGCTTTCCTTCAATTTCACTCCTACTTGAACCTGAAGCACAATAGTCATTACACATGGAATGTGGTCTTTTCTGTAAATAGAGGTGAATAAAATGAGGACTCAATCTGCTGTTTTTGAGATACTATGACCAGTGGTGGGATTCAAAAAAATTTACTACCGGTCATTTGGTCGTGGCTTGGTGGGTGTGGCAGGGGAAGGATACTGCAAAATCCCCATTCCCTCCCCACCCCACTAACTTGCTTTCCAGCTTTGTTCTCCTGTGCAGGGCAACAAAAGAAGATTCAGCCAATCAGGAGGCAGAGAATAGATGGGGGCAGGGTCAGTCAGAAGTGGTATTCTAAACTACTCAAAATTTCAGCTACTGGTTCTCCAGAACTGGTCAGAACCTGCTGAATACCACCTCTGACTATGACCATGTTCTTTCAAATAAACTTCACTCAAAGCATTTTTTTTAAATGTTTCTTTCATTAGATTATATAGACCTATGGAAAAAAATTCCATGGTTTTATTTTTTGCTTTTTTAATTAATTAATCAATTAATTTCTTTTAATTTCTTAAAAGACATGAAGGTTTAATGTATAAATTTGTATTTACTTTTAAGTGCTTTTGGTTACCATATAATCAGCTCTTCTTTTAATTATTATTATTTATTTCCAATATATCCTAGCAAAAGTAAGTTTAATTTTACTGATGTAATAATTTATTGGCAACTATTCCTATAAGAAAGGTAGTGGATCAAATCCAAATACTATAAGTTATCAAATATGTTATTTTGATTTTGTGCTAGGATTATAATAAGCAATATGATAAGGACTTGGGAGCCGAATTTGATTATTTTGCTCTATCCAAAACAGAAATTTTTAGCAACTAAACCCACTTCATTAAGCTAGCAAAATATTTAAATCAAATAAACTTCTCAATATCATAAATCACAAACATTAAGGTTTTTACTACTCTCTTGCCCATCTGGGCCATTTTGCCAGTGCTTCAGGGAAAAAAAAAGTCAAAAAGATCAAGAGATGATGGATAATGAGAAAACATTTCAATAAAATGGGAAAATATATACAGGGAAAATAGTAATATATATACCTAATAGAAAATATAATTTAATAATATAATCCAAATAAGCCAAGACAGTAGATGGGAATTTAGAATTAGGTAACCAAACTGTATTATTAATATTAATAATGTGCTAAAGTACATTATGAATTTAAAATAATTAAGGACTAGGAACTGTGTGGGATTTTGAGATATAGTCTCGGGATTGACTAATATTGTCAATATTTAGCATTATTAGCATTAACCTTACACATTAGCATTAACTATACATATTTGGAATATTCAAGTTATGGTGGTACTATGATAAATTTTTAAAAAATATTAAATAATAGTATTTAGGGACCATAAATACAAGGCACAAAGAAATTTTATTTATGTTTAAATGAATTAATGGGAAAATGAGAAATGGATTATGAAAAGATATTAGCCTTGTTGAAGTTGGAAGATTAGAACTACATATACCTATTTGTATTATTGTTGCTTAAAAAAGACTTGACCGAGTTAATGCAATGTTCATAAAATATGTATGTTTATATTGAAAAAAAACCACTTATTTGAAAAAGGTCACCAATGATCTGTCATCTAATTGAACACAAATCAAAAGAGTACATCCTAATTCAAAACACAAGTCAACAATTTTCAAATATTCAGAATGTAAGTTAAAATATCTCCAGATCTGTATGCACCTGATAAAATCTTGTGGGCCATTTAATAGAATCATCATCAATGCGGAGTGATTTAGAAGAGGAAGGGTCTGGGTCTATCCATCCAACTTTGATTTTTGTGAATGTGTTATTTGAATATGTGACCCAGTTGAAAATATCGAATCCAGCAATTATATGTCCCTTGTTATCAAAGGAAATATTTTCACCAGCATTGTTTTTAAAGAAAGTACTTCTTATAAACCTGTGGAACTAAATAGAGGAAAAAGTTGAGAGAAAATGATAAGATGAGACACTGTCTTGAAAACTCTGGGTACCGGTCTAGAAAAAAAAATACATTGTTGCAGAGATCAATATTAAATATTCAAGATACTCTAATAGCACTAATTTCAGTTCAAAAAAGGGAAGGAGAAGGAGAAGGAAAAGGAGAAGATAGTGAACTGTTGTGGCTGCATGATAACATTAACAAGGAAAGCTGAGGTGACACATTTGAACAAGTGGTATCTTTAATGTGGCCCAGATTCATCTGTTTAGGACTATCTATTCTCTTTCTTTTCTTTAAAAAATCATGCTCCATTTTTATTTATTTATTTGTATATCACTTTTATTATTTGACCAAACAACTCAAGGAGGTGAACATATCCAACACACTTTCCTTTTTCTATTTTTCCTACAACAATAACTCTGTGAAGTGGGTTGAGCAGAGAGAGAGAGAGTGTGTGACTGACCCAAGGCTACCCAGCTGGCTTTTGTGGATAAGGTGGGACTTGAACTCATGGTCTCTTTCTTTCTAGCCTGGTGCCTTAACCACTAGACCAAATTGGCTCTACTCCCTCAAATTGATGTGAGGCAAATTTTGTATTAATACACCCATCCATAGTACAGAAAATTAGCAGAAGGAAAAATGCCTTTGAAGCTCTATTTCTTTATGGTATTATAAAAACATGTACAAGCAGAAAAATTATTTAGGAGAAAGAAATATTGACTGAAATTCTACTATATTGTTCTGCAAAATACCTGCCATGGCTCCTGATTTAATCGATCTTGTGCTCTCTCTTTCAACTTCGCTCTCTGTTTTGTCTTGGATGAAGTTATTTCTTGCAAAGCATGAGCCATAATGTATACTGCATTGTAGATGCTATAACTGTGACCAGACATGCTTGTGTCAAAGAGGGTCACAGGTAGATTCTCCAACTTTTCCTCCCCAGTGCAGATCTCCTCATCTTTCTCTTCTAGAGGGGAATTTGAGAAATCACAATTAAATGCATCTTTCCACAAGACTCTGATAAAGTCATCCCTATTTTCTGAAACAGGATTTCTTTTCTGCAGAAACTTCTGGAATCCTCTAGGATAATTTGTGTGAATTGCAAAGGACAGAGCTCCATGGAGGCAATGTATGTCCCATTCTTTTAGAAAACCAGGAGAAGCAAAATCCATCTGGGCTGTCATGATCCACACTCGGCTTTCAACTGCTATATCATAGAACTGTGCAAAGTGGAAAATTGATCTTAATACACTAATAGTATGCAGTTCACCTTGTATAATAACAGTATTGGCAGTACTTCCTGTGACAAGACATGAAGTTGAAAACCATTCCACTGCTGCTTCAGCAACATCACCTGAAAAGGACATTTTGGGCATTGTTTCTAAGAAGTCCACACAAATGCCATGCTGAGAATAAATGGGAAGTATATTCTGCTTAAATATTTCTCCATTGCCATCATTATATGCTACTACACCAATCCAGGTCCACTTGAAATGCATCAGCAATTCTAGGATTCCCATATATTGATGGGTCCCATTTGGAAACATCTGATGGAAGAAATCTTCTTTTGTTTTGTCTTCTATTATTGGAGATGACCCGTAAATGATCTTAGGATGGAAATACATGGGAGAAGGTGAGACATAATGACAATCAATCTTATGATAGATTCAGTTGAAAGGTAAGGCACCAGAGGTGGTATTCAGCAGGTTCTCACCAGTTCTGGAGAACCGGTAGCAGAAATTTGGAGTAGTTCGGAGAACTGGCAAATACCACCTCTGACTGGAGATTTTACAGTAGCCTTCCCCTGCCAAGTCCACCAAGCCATGCCCGCAGAACTGGTAGTAAAAACAATTTGAATCCCACCACTGTAAGGCACTTGTGATGACCCAGGGCATGGCACAAAGGGAACATAGTCAGATAATCAGTAAGAGTCTGTTTATTAGCTCCAACTTTGCCCCCAATGTCCTGGTTATCTTCTGACTGGAGAAAAACTATCCCAGGAACAGCTTTTGGCTGCAGAGAATCAAGTCCAAAATGTGGTCAACAAAAACTGAAAATATAAGTCCAATCAAGGCAAAATGAGGTAATTAGTCCAGCAGGGCAGGAGATACAATTCCAGATGTAAAGGTATGGCAATGGCTTCCACATGGTTGGGAAGATGCCAGGAACACAGATAACTAAAGTCAACACAAGATAAACTCACATTTGCTCCCAGAAGCTGCTGCACACAGCATTAATTTCTTTTAAACTCTCATTTCCAGATGTGGCTAATGAAGGGAATCAGGGCTCTTTCCACCCCTGTAAGCCATGCAATCCATGTTGCTCTCTTCTCTGTTCCTCCCTGCATGCCCTAGGATGAAGAGGGGGTGGGTCTGAGTCCGATGAACTCCCTCTCCCTTATTCTATCTCTCTTCTGCTCTACCCAGTTTCCTCCACAGCCAACGGAGCCACTCAGGAGTGGGATTCTACCAGTTCGCACCTATTCACTAGAACCAGTTGTTAAGATTCTAAGCAGTTTGGAGAACCAGTTGTTAGAAGAAATTACTGGCCTAATCCTGTAAGGAAGGCAGGAAGAAAATATTCTGGTATTGCTTACAGAAACTGCCACTCCGTTAACCCTTATTACATTCTTGGCAGGACTAGACTTCCTGTCTCAAGAACTTATCTGGAGTTTTTTTTCCCTCCTTTGCTGGTACTTTGTTTGTGTGGAGTGACCATTCAAAGTTACAATGGCACCCCTGTTGAGGTAATTCTCTGTTAGGAGAATGAGCGCATACAGGGAGACGTATAGAGAGTAGTGTTGGAATAATACACACAGAGCACACAGATACACTGTACAGTAAATGTAGTTTTTTTTTTACTTCCAGAAAGGTTTAAGCAAAGTCCAAAATAAGCAGTCCAAAATCATTCACAGATAAATCAGTCAGTTTTCATCCAGGGATAATCCAAACATCAAATTCCAGTGTCAAAAACAGTTCAGTAACAGACTTACATTAAATCCAGTAATATCAGTCAATTAGAAGAAATGGAGCAACGGCAATACTTTCCAACAGAAGGAAACAGAGATAGAGACACACTCTCTTCTGAGATTAAGACTAAACAACCCAGGTTTCTGGCTCCATCTTATGGCCATTTGAGAAACCACACCCAATTGCAGTTTTTGCAATCTCTTAAAGATATAGTACTAAAATGTTTATCTTGGTTTATATATTTCTAACCCAAATACCTGTTAGGTGACTTATATTCCTAACATTCTCCCCTTTTGGCTAAGATAATACATACAACCTTACATTCTAATTCCATAATCTTCACAGCATGCCTTATGCTTTATAGAGCCTTGGGCCTTTGTAAAATGATCTGCTATTGTTTTCTGACATACAGTATTCTAGCTTAATCATCTTACTTTGCACACATTGTCTCACATTTAAATATCTTAAATCTGTGTGTTTCATTCTTGTTTTAACAGCAATATTTGAAGCCATCTGTATTGCTGATTGGTTATCTTTGTAAATAACAATAGGATCTGTTACATCAATTCCCATATCAATTAATAATTGCTTATACAAAACTAAAGCTGTACATAATAAAGACAAACATGAGAATTCAGCCTCCATTGTTGATAAACTTAGATGTTTCTGTCTAATAGATCTCCATCCAATCAATGCTTTTCCAAATAATACAGCAGTACCCGATGTAGATTTTCGTGTATTTATGTCTGTAGCAAAACTTGCATCAGCATATGCAGTTAAATTCAATTCATCTTTTGGCTTCAAATACAATGCATAGTGCATTGTTTGTTTCAGATATCTTAACACATGTTTAGCAGCTTGCCAGTGCCTTTCAGTTGGCTCAGCATTAAATCTCGCTAATTGATTAACATTGTATGCTATATCTGGCCTTGACCAATTACTGAGATAAGATAAACTACCAATCAAAGACTGGTAGTTCTTCTTATCAAAAATAGGACTTTGAACTCCTGGCTCATTGGTGTCTTAGTCGGTTTACAAAGTTCCATTTTAAAACTTTTTAGTAATTGGTTAATTTTATCTGCTTGTGAGATCTTGTATCCTCCCCTAGTTCTACCTACCTTTAAACCAAGATAATGTTTGATTTCTCCTAACTGTTTTATCTTAAATTTATGTTCCAATAGTGAAATTATCTCAGTAGCTTCTTGTTCAGTTTTGGTGATTAATGCTATATCATCAGTAAATAATAGCAATAATGACACTATACCATTACTTTCTCTTTTAAACAAACATGGATCAGCCATGCCAGTTACAAAGCCTATCTTATTTAATTCTTTAACTATACATTGGTTCCACTCATATCCTGATTGCTTTAAATCATAAAGACTCTTTTTCAATTTCCAGCAATCATTATTATCAGTATTATCATTTTTGAGACCTAAAGGTTTCTTTAAATATATAGTGTGTTGCAACGGTGCATGCAGATAAGCTGTCTCTACATACAAATGATTTACAATGTATTTCTCCTTAGCTGCCCACACTAATGCTGCCCTTAATGTAGTAGCCTTCAGACTAGGAGCAAACACCTCATCATAGTCATTTGCTGTCTGATTGAACCCTTGTGCTACTAACCTGGCTTTATGGGTAACAGTCCCATCTACACCTGTCTTCAGTTTATATATCCATTTACATCCTATGGCATGTTTACCTGGTGGTAACTTAACATTTTCGTATACCTCCAGTCTTTTTAATGATTCCAGTTCCTTATCCATTGCTTTCTACCAAGCAGCCTGATCCTTAGCAGGATACATATTTACTTCACTATAATTACTTGGAACTGTATTCACATCACATACAACACTAGCCTGATATCTATCAGGTGCTCGTGTTACTCGGGTTGAACATCTTGGTAATACAGGGCTAACTGATGGACTTTCCTGTGCCACCTGCTCCTGTTCTTCTACCTCCTCCTGTGCTTGTTCTCCTACTTCCTCCTGTTCTTCCTCTTTAATGGCTATTTGTTGTTTACTGATATCATCTTTAGGGACTATTTGGGTGTCAATAATAATATCATTGCTGGATTCCTGTTCCAGTTTATCCCACCCAACGTGCTCGAGAAATTTTGCACTAGCACTACAATAAACATGAGCTGTGCCTTGATCCCAGAATCTAAATGATCTATGGTTGGCCACATAACCCACAAAAAATAACTTCTTAGCTCTATGTTGCCCTTTCAGTCTTACTTGTGAGGGAATATGCACCCATGCTGGAGCTCCAAATGTGTGTCGGTAACTTAAATTTGGTTTTCTGCCATGCCAACGAGTGAATGGCAATTCACCAGTTGTTGTGTTAACTATATTGTTCAAAACATGGTTGCTACACATTATGGCTTCACCCCACAGTGTTTCAGGTAAACCTGAATCAGATAACAACCTCTAAAGGTTCTTTGGTCTTAAACCCATTAAGTCTGTTTGCTGGAGTAACCTTACTCTTTTCTTGACTACAAGCATTACAGTGTAAATACTTGCTACAGGGTTTCAATTTTACTCCCTCTGACAATTCAACAGTTTGTTTGAGCATTTTGAAATTAATGTGCCCTAGACGTCTATGCAGTAAATGTATACATTCATCATGTGGCTTAAAATTGTTATAAACTGAGTTAGCCATCTTCAACTGATCATCATGTATTGCATATAAATCATTCTTTAAAGTAGCAGTGACACTTTTACCCTCTTTCTCTATTATACAGTTATCTCCCCTAAAGGTTACTACATAACCAAGATTAACTAAAGCCCTTACTGATAATAAATTAAATTTTAGTTTAGGTACATATAACATAGTTAAATGTTCGTTTATGCAAGAACAATATGGAGTACCTTCACCTGATGCGTTAATTTTCCATCCATTTGCCAATGTTACATGTTGTTTACTCGTGGACATCTTTACAAACCTTTTTCTATCTTTACTAATGCATTGTGATGCTCCACTATCAACAACCCACAAATCATGGTTTACAGTTGAATTGCTAGACATAGCCAAACTAACATTCTTCTTGGCCTTCTGGTGTTTACCAGTATTCTGTTGTTTTCCCTTCTTACAGAATTTAGCTATATGTCCCCTAGCCCCACAAGAAAAACATTTCCTAACAGTATAGGCTGTTGAAGACAAATCCTCTTCTTGTGGTTGTTCCTTCCTCAGTTGGTCTCTTTCCAGCCATCTTCTTGCTTCTTCTAGCAATCTTCCAGTTATTTCAGTCAATGTCAGTTTATCTTTGGGCAGGACTTCCAGTGAAGATACATAATCATTATAACTTTCATCCAATGAGGAAAGAATGATGTAAACTTGATGCAGCTCTGAAAATATCAGTTCTTTTTCATGTAACTCTTGAAAAGTTCTTTTCATGAAGTTTAAATGAGCTAACATATCTCCACCTTTCAGAAGATGTGCTCTAAACAGTTTACATGTAAGATGTATGTGTGCACCTACACTGTCACAAACATAAATCCTCTTCAAATTCTCCCAACACTTAGCAGCAGACTGTTCTCCACGAATATGGACTAGCTGCTGGTCACTCAGTGTTAGTCCAATTATACAAAGAGCTCATTCGTTATTCTGTTTAAAGTCAGCAAGCTTCTTGGCATCATCCTCATTTTCTGGATCCCAAGCATTTACATCTGGTGGATCTTGAACTACATTCCATAAACCTTCTCTACGCAGAAGTAGACTGCATTTCATAGACCAGGAAACATAGTTTGTTCCATCCAACTGGGTTATCAGTGATAGACATGTTGAAGTGACTTGTGCCATCTTTATCAGGATAGTAAACCAGAATTAAACAGTAAACAGCTGTCTGTATACAGTACTGTGTATTCACACTAACTCTCAGTTATCTGAGCCTAGTATGGCCTGGGCCCATAACCAGTGTTGAGGTAATTCCCTGTTAGGAGAATGAGCGCATACAGGGAGACGTATAGAGAGTAGTGTTGGAATAATACACACAGAGCACACAGATACACTGTACAGTAAATGTAGGTTTTTACTTCCAGAAAGGTTTAAGCAAAGTCCAAAATAAGCAGTCCAAAAGTCATTCACAGGTAAATCAGTCAGTTTTCATCCAGGGATAATCCAAACATCAAATTCCAGTGTCAAAAACAGTTCAGTATCAGACTTACATTAAATCCAGTAATATCAGTCAATTAGAAGAAATGGAGCAATGGCAATGCTTTCCAACAGAAGGAAACAGAGATAGAGACACACTCTCTTCTGAGATTAAGACTAAACAACCCAAGTTTCTGGCTCCATCTTATGGCCGTTTGAGAAACCACACCCAATTGCAGTTTTTGCAATCTCTTAAAGATATAGTACTAAAATGTTTATCCTGGTTTATATATTTCTAACCCAAATACCTGTTAGGTGACTTATATTCCTAACAACCCCCTCTCCCTGTCAGCTGTTTATCTTCCTCCTCAGATTCAGACTCCAACAGGAGCATGGCAGCACTGGAAAAAGTTTCTCCATTCACCTTCATTTTACATTTGATTGATGTATTTCATCACTGATGAGTATAAAAGCAAACATTCTAGCTGCAAATATCTTTCTTAAATATTAGTATTGTAGCAGATGATCTGGGAGGGGTCAAGCATGTCATCAGTCTCAAGTCCCTTTACACCCACAAGAGATCTAAATCCAGCCTACATTGAATTATGTTGACTTTTATCTGCCCCCATTTTGTGGGAAAGGAAAATATATTTTTATACTAAACACCTAATGAGATAAGGAATCTGTAGTGGTGTTCAGACTTATTGTTGAGGAATTTCAATGGGACTTAGAATTAACATTGTCAACTATGTAGTGTCCTTTAATGTACAGTGTATTCCTGTTCCTAGGAGAACCTTTTACAGCAAAAAAAGTTGTTGTAGGATTTTTTTTTTAAAAAAAAAACACCTTTATGGGGAATAATTATGGAGTGCAATTTAGAAAAGAATTTATCATTGGATATTTACTTTTAAAAAATCAAATGAGTCTAAAAAATTAAGATTAAAATTCCATTTCAAGAGGCAAAATGGAATAATTTCTTTTTACTAGATTTAGAAAAGAGGCTTGCTAAGAAATTCAACACAAATAGTAATGATCATTCAAATGAATGAGAGAGTAAGTGGCTTACTTGATCAGGGGTAAAATGTTGCATGTTCTAAAAATAACCAAGGGAGTTATTTTTTGATTTGCTAACATTTGGACTGGAAAAGATATCACTTACTAAATTTGCTCTGCAAAGCACAATTTGCTTTGCTGTTAGTTGTTCTGATTTTTGTAGAGAGTGAGTTAGCATGCCATAAGCATGTAGTCATTTGTACTATCTTACTTTCTGATTCATCTAAGTATGGAAAGAAATACTACAATTTTCAAAGTCTTACAATGAAGGCTGTTAAGCACATGAATTCCTGGGATAACAGCATGGCTTGACATGAGTAGAATGGGTAGATACAGGATGAGTTTAATACAAATTCATCATGCTGATCCTTCACATGCAAACAGATTAAGCATTCACCAAGTTGGTTCTTCAGAAGAGAAAAAGGGTCATGGATCTTTAAAATGAGATATCCATTTTCTGGCACACATACATAAGATTATATTTAAATTTAAGAAATGCAGTTATTCCTCATTATATTTCAATGCCTACAGCTTACCTGTGGTACTTTGTAAGTACTCAGGATATTTGTCATGTGAAGACAAACTTGAGAATTAGGTCCCCCAATGACTCCCAAAATGTTATTGTGAATATCACATTTGTAGTTCGGGATGAATTTGTCCTTTGTAGATAGTAATTCCATTGAGGCAAGATAGGTCCATCTTGCAAAGAAATGACTATTTAAAATGTGGAAGCCAAAACTCACATTGGGTAAGAGCTGGGCATTCTCATTTATTTCCTTCACAGCAAATGCCAAGGCCAGGATGTGCTGGTAATTATGAGTGAATATCCTATATTTTTTTTAAAAAAATAGTTCCAGGTTAAGTCTGTTTTCTAGATGGCAATGCTCAAATCAGCTGCATAGAACATGTTTTGGAAATTACGAAGTTATTTTCACACAGAAAACTAAAGAATTACTCTTACAGTTTCAGAAACATACTGTATTTTCTTTAGGGATAATACTGAAACATGAAAATGTTAAGAGCTATTGCAAGGGCTTATTTATATGTTTACAATATTTGATATCTATTCATCTATTCATTGAAACATACTGTATTTCTTTAGGGATATTACTGAAACATGAAACATGAAAATGTTAAGAGCTATTGCAAGATCTTGTTTATTTGTTTACAATATTTGATATCTATTCATGTCATTTATTTTACTTGCTGCTAAACTTCTATGCAACCCATCTCACTGTGGTGATTCTAGGCAAGTAATAAAATGTAATCTATTTTTACAATATAAATTTCTGTGAAGTAGGGCATCATGGTATTCTTGCATTTTATATCTTTACATCCCTGTAGGTGCTTCCATCTCTGAGCATCTTGAGAACCACTCTAGCAAAGTTTAAGAGATGAAAATTAGCAGATGAAGACAAAAGCATATGCACAATTTGAGATTCTGGAGAAAGTGCAGAAAAGATCAACCAAAATGATTAAAGACCTAGAGACTAAAACCTATGAAGAATGGTTGCAGGATTTGAGGGAGTTATGATAGCAGTATTCCAATATTTGAGAAGCTGCTACAAAGAGGAAAGGGTCAATTTATTTTCCAAATAACCAAATGGCAGGACAAGACACAATGGATGGAAACTAACAAAGGAGAGAAGCAACGTAACAACGAGGGAATTAACCAGTGGAACAGCTTGCAATCAGAAGTTGTGGGTGCTTCCAGAATACTATCAAACATGGAATCTATTTTACCAGTGGTTGGAAAAAAGTGGTGGAGATTAAGAAGATAATCAGAATTGTTAAGCAAATTAAATACCCATACAACACAATGTTTATTAAGCACTAAGAAATGTAATTAATAAAAAAAATCAATAAAATTGGGTCGGGGGAGAAGAAGTTGTGGGTGCTTCATCACTGGAGGGTTTTAGGAAGAGACTGAACAGTCACTTGTATGAAATGGTGTAGGATCTTTTGCTTAGGGGATTGGATTACAAGACCAGCTCTATTCTGATTGATTGATTTGCATGAAAAGTTGGAAAGATTCCTTATAATATTTTCCCTCATTTTTCTCTCTCTCTCTCTTTTCTTCTTCCCAGATTGTAGTGTTAGGTGAACTCTATAAATAGCATGAATAATTTGAGCACCTTATCTTGTCAAACATAACATGCTTATAATGTATTAAGCCTAAGCTACTTACACAAGATCATCAAAACCTTCCTCAGAAGGTGGTTTCTGAAAGCTGATTGGACTTGAAAAAATGTAGATCTGAGAGAAAATGCCTGCAATGATGAAATCTCCTGGCTGGTAATACTTGTGGAGAATAAAAAGAGGCTTACCAACAGGACACTTAGCAATAGAAACCTTATTTAAGGTATGAGGTAGAGTCTGTATAGCTATCATTAGGGCCACAAAAAATATCACTTTATCTGAAAAATCTCCTGCCTTCTTCCAAAGTGTCTGTTCCTTCATTGACATTTGAGTACTGAGTCAAGAGGCAAAACCACCTATAGCCAGAACTGTATAATATTTATTATCAATAATCATAGGTGTAAAAGCCTGCCTGTCATTAGCTTCGACTCTATATGGGACATGAAGTATTAATATAGTTAAGTATCTTCCCATCCCAAGGGAATGTGTACCAGCTATGCTAGCAGGAGACAGCATTAAACATAGTTTTTTTTTCATAATTATGACCTAATGGGGAAATAATGACCAACATGGAATTCTAAGTTCACCATCATGTTCTCAGAAGTCAACCCATTGATGGTTCTCACAGCTCAGCTGCTATTTTATTTTCTGAACATAAGAGGAACACCAGGTGTATAATATCCCTTATGAACAAAAAGAAACAATAACTGAATAAGACTTTTGAAAGAGCCATGAAAAAGAATTATTTATTAATTAATTCATTTATTTCAATTTCTCCTTGGCAGTTTTAATTTCTCCTAGGGCAATTTTCAATTTTGGCATATTTTTGAACCTCAGGAGGACCATTTTAATAATCTTCCTGTAAACATGGATACATATGAATTATATTACCTCAAGATTTCTGCAAACTTTTTTGTGTTTAGCTGAACATTTGGTCTCATAAAGAGAATAGAATGCTAACATAGATAGCAGTATGTATGCGTGCCTGTGTTTGTGTGTGTATGTTTGTTTGTGGGGTGTGTGTGTTTGTGCATTTAATTAATTGTTTTCAATAGCCATCCATCTCAACAAATGACTCTGGGCTGTGTACACCATAACACAATTTTAAAAATTTCCAATAATTGAAACAGTACAAAATAAAAATATATATCTTCAAGTAAAATTATTCCTATGAGTAATAACACATGCAAGAAATGGGGCCCTTAACACACTTTGGCCTCTAGACTCAGGCATGAAGTCGCGTGAAGTGCACGATCACCAAACTGGTAGGTAAACTGGTAGAATTCCATCACTGCCTCGAGGGATCCAAAACTCATGAAATGACTCCATTATTTATTAACATCCCTCCATATATTATATTTTTCTCTTATTAGGTCTACTTTTATAGTTTGATTTATAATAATTTCATTTATCATTTTATGTTATTGTTCTACACCAGCCAAAGATCACTTTCCATGAGATGGGTAGTAATATAAATTTGATAAATAAATAAATAAATGAATAAATAAATAAGAAATCATAAAGTGAAAAAACAAGCACCTGGGCTTGATGATTCAGTTCCCTGCTTCCCAGTCCATGTCTCCTTTTCCATGAAGAACCAAAAAGATGATTCTACAAGGCAGTGAAAAGAGACTAGAAGAACATTGTGTGCCTTTATACAAGTCTCCACCACTAGTGTATTTCAAGTTATTGATATTCTCAAGCACGGGACTGGAAGGTTTTTCCTTCTTTACCCTTATGATGATAGGCTAGTGAGAAAAAAATAAACAATACCAAAAGGAGTTATTTAGGAATCTAAGTTTACTGATATGATTAAATCAAGTCTAGAAAGAAGGACTAGGAGTGACATGATAGCAGTGTTCCAATATATGAGGGCCTGCCACAAAGAAGAAAAGTCAACCTGTTCTCCAAAGCATCTGAAGGCAGAACAAGAAAAATTGATGGAAAACTGAACAAGAAGAGAAGCAATCTGGAACCAAGGAGAAATTTCCTAACATTGAGAATAATTAACCAGTGGAGCAGCTTGCTTTCAGAAGTTGTGGGTAGTTCATCACTGGAGGCTTTTAAGAAGAGACTGACAGCCACTTGTCTGAAATGTTATAGAATCTCCTGCTTGACCAGGGAGTTGGACTTGAAGACCTCCTAGGTCCCTTCCATCTCTACTGTATACATCTACAGTGTACTCTATGAATTATTTGAGTACAGCTGTCCTCACCCTTTTTTTATCACTGAGTTGCTTCTCACTCCTCTGGAATACACCCCCTCCTTGGTGGGAATCCAGCTCCTTACTACATTCCATCACTGTTAATTTCTTTGTCAAACTATAGAATGAAATTAAACAGCCATCATTGGTCAGATGAATTCCAGTGCTGAATGGAGGAATATAAAGAGGAAAAATGTTATTGCCAGCATTGAAGCTCTGAGATCAGTAGACATGGTGTTAACTATCCAAGACTTTCTAAAGAGACTCAGGAAGGGTTAGGAAAATCCCCAAAATCCTGTTTTCAAGATGTTTATAGGATTGCGGGGTTTGTTTGTTTTTTAAATGACTCTTTCAAGTGTCCGATAGGCACACCTGGATCTTCAGCTTCCCATTGGCCTGAACTTTTGACCTAAAGTTTTATTATTAGGAATGGTTTGGGGGAAATCATGTCAAGCACAAACAGGATGACCACAAATATGACACTGGGGTTTGAATATTGATGCCATTTTTTCCTCACCGTTATGAAAATTCGGCATGTTAATGCATTCTCAAAATTATTACATTTAAACATAAGAAGAAAGGAAAGAAAATGAAAATAACTATTTCAATATGATAAATAGCTCATTGTTAATATTCTCCAAATTAAAGTTGGTATGGTTGGTATTTCTAATATGGTGCAAGGGAAAGGGGTTTGTTGAGTGCTGAGAGGAATCAAAAGGGATAGGTGGATTGATATGACTTCTGATGGCTTCTTTTTGAACCAGTTTCAGTTTCTGAATGTTCTTCAGAAAATGTATCTTTGACTGAACCAATATTACGGAATTTTACTGTATTTCTTATCTCTCATTAACTGTTTTTTATTATTTAAATTAGGTCTTAGTACAATAACAAAGCATTTGGGAAAAAAGATGCAATCCAGTAATCCTGCACTGGAAGAGAGAATAGAAAAGATCTCCACAGCCACCATGTATTTCCCCTTGGTGCTGATAGGTTGGAAAAAAGGACAACCAGACATTGCTAAACCATAACAAGCTAAAGTGGATAAATTTGGTCTCATTAAAACTGTCTGGTAAATGCTGGGCTTGGAAAGCCACACAGAAACCAACAATGGCAAGGAAAAGCAGGTGCAGCAAGACACAGTAAAACATGACAGTAGAGCCTTCATTACACCCCAAGATGATTTCATCTGCCATTAAGTTCATATCAGCATCATTAAGTTCATATCAGCAGATATGGGGGTGAAATTACATGCCATGCAGTGCAAACAATGACTTGAATGAGGGAACAAGAAACAACAATGCAATTATCTAATCGTTTGCCCAGCCATCTCTTCATCTTGGATCCTGGCACTGAAGCCATGAAAACTAAAATCACATTGATGGTTTTGGCCAATATACAAGAAATGGCTGCTGAGAAGACAATCTCAAAAGGAGTTTGTCACAAAATACAGGTTATTTTTTCAGGTTTTCCAATGAATAATAAACTGCAAAGGAATGAGAGCACAAGAGAGACAAGAAGAAGGTAAGTGATATTCCGGTTATTGGCCTTGACTATGGGAGTGTCCTGGTATTTGATGAAAATCCCAAGCACCACAGTGGCAATGCAAGCAAAAACATCTGTGACAGTGGCCAAACTGATACCTAATGGGTCTTCATAAGATAAGAAAATGGTATGTTTTGGAAGACACGAGTCATGGTTGTTGTTTGGATACTGTCCTTCTGGGCATGGCAAACAATCATCCATATCTGTAGAAATTAATGAGTGAATGAATGAATGAACTAATGCGTGTATACATTGCTATTGTTACAGTGTAGAAGATACTGTATTATTGAAGACGTATGCAATATTGAAAGAAATAAGAATATAGCATAATGGCCTCTGGTTAATGCTTCAATTGAGGCATTATTATTAGCTATTATAAGGGCACTAATAGACAAACTTTTTAATGCAGTCAATGAAATTGTGTAGAACTGTACTTAACTCATATTAACTTTTTGATTAATCTTTCAAATATTAGAACTCATACAGAATATGATCAAACTAATTTTTGTATTGTTTTGCTTATTTGCATTGGGGGCATAGTGGCTCATCAGTTAAAGATCTTGAGCTTGCCAGCTGGAAAGATGAGAGCCTGGCTTTGAGACTCAAGTACTGCATGATAGGATGAGCTCCTTTTACTTGCCCCAGCTCCTCTCCACATAGTGTTCAAAAGCACAAAAACATAAGTAAATAAATAGGTAGCACTTCGATTGGAAGGTAACAGCATTCTGAGTGCCTTGGCATACAGTTATGCTGGCCACATCACCTTGAAAATGTATTTGGGCAACGCTGGCTTCCTCAACTAAGAAATGAAGATGAGCATCACCCACTAAAAGTTGGACTAAACTGGACAGGGGAAACCTTTACTTTTATCATTTTATTAAAATAAAATGGCACATAAAGCCATAGATATTACACAATAGGTATAATGTAAAACTAAAAACCAGATTTTTATCTCAGTGGTTGAGATGAAAGACTGGCACATTGTGAACATATATCACAGGCATAATATCACAAAGTATCATTTTCAAATTAGCAGAAAAGAATAGATTCCGATGAGAGGAAATTTGTTCATCTCACAGGTTTTCTAAAGAGTTCATTTAAAATTGGAGACCAGTGCCCCATTTCTTTGTTTATTTACAGAACTATAGTTAGCCTGGCTAACCTGTAAATTAAGGAGATGCAAATTTATGACAATTAGAATATGGCTGTGATTGGATATAGCAGTAGGTATTTGATTAGATAGAGAAGTACATCAGGCCTCTAGTGAGGAAGTTAGGGTAGAACTAAAAAGACTATGCTGGTTTTGAGAGAACAAGTAATCAGTATTTCATGAATTTAATATCTTTCTAGACCTATTGTTTAACTTGCTTTAGTTTAGAGAGTCTATGCCAGAGGTGTCAAACTCAATGTAATTGAGGGCTGCATCAAGGTTGTGTTTGACCTTGGGGAGTTGGGATGGGCCAGGGTGGGCAGTTTGATGCTATGTGTGTTGGGGATGCTTTTAGAGGCCCAAGCACTTTACCAGCAAAAATGGGCTCCTGAGCTCCAGTTCCACTTGCAATGGCTTCCTGCAACTCACTGCCAGTGAAAATGAAGCTGGGAGGTGGCACATGTGGTCCTCTCATGCTCCATTTTTGCTGGCAGAGGCATTGTGGGCTGGTCCTTTGCTGTTTCCAGGGCAGTCCCATGGGCCAGATCTAAGCACTTCACGGCTCAGATCTGGCCCCCAGGCTTTGAGTTTGACACCCCTTCCTCTTGGTATTTATCTGGTTTTTATCAATGTTAATTGGCTAGATGTCTTAAGGCTGAGATGACAAGGTTCATTACTCCTGGGTAGGCAATTAGGGAGGAGATAAAATAGTTTCTTTCATTTCAGTCATCCCAACCATACCTTATATTGTATAATTATTCTGAAAGCATATAACATAGTCAATAGTACATAAATACTGAATTTGTTCCACACAGGTTTTCATGGAATAATTAATATTTATATACTGAAGAAATCTTACCATTCTGAGTGGTAAACTTCCCTTCTGGACATGGAAGGCACTCATAGCATCAAAATGGCCCTTTGGCCCTACTAGAACCAGAGTGACAATTGTCATTACATAGGGAATGAGGTATTTTCTGAATGAAGAAGATTAAAATAAATCAGTTTACGCTAGGGAGCATTGTGCTTACTGAAACAGACACATATTCTAAATGTGGGGACCCCCAGAATGAGACATAATATTGACTACCTTTTACATGGTGCATAGGTGTCATGGAAAGCATTTACAGGATGCTGTACGTCTTGGTTATCATGAAAGGTATTTACTAAGCAATGAGTTGACATGCAGCAGACACATATTTGGGTTTAATGTAATTCATACATTGCTCAGTTTCATTCTACTTAATATCAAGTCATCCCCAAAATAGAGAGTCCTTGACTTAAAACTGGTTATTTAATGATCTTTTGAAGTTATGATAGACTTTTAAAAAGCTACTTATTACTGTCGACAAAGTTATTACTGCTGCCCCCACTTCCTCAGTCAGACATTTTTGATGATTGGCAACTTGCTCACTTACAACCAGCACCCAGTGGTCACATGACCAAAATATGTAACTTTCCCCCCTGATTTCTGATATTTCTTTATGTTTCTATCTATTTATTTATTTATCATTTATTATCTATCTATATCTATTGTCTTTCATCTAGGTCAGTGGTCCCCAATCTTTCTAGCTTGGCAGACTGACCTGGCATGGAGGGAGGGGAATGGCTGAGTGGCAGGCACAGCTCCATTTATTTCAGCAGTGTGCATGCATGACCTCCACTTGTGTGAATGGAGCTTCACATCCAAGTGGAGGATGCTTGCATTCGTGTGTAAAGCTCCACTCATGAGAGCAGAGGGCACTTGAGCAGAATGTGCTTGCATGCAAAGTTACATTTGTGCAGTTGGAGATTCACACCTGAATGCCCTTCACTTGTGTAGGTGCAGCTTTGAACTGAAGCACAGATGGACGCTCAAGCACCCCTCACTTGCATGAGTGAAGCTTCATGTGTGAGCACAAGGATCCAACACTCACATGAGTGAAGCTTCATGCACATGCTCTTGCTCATCACTCACACAGTCTGATTTCAAACAGACTATGGTGCAGTCTGGGGGGTTGGGAATCCCTGTTCTAGGTCATACAATTGAATCCTTAGAATATTGACCAATTTTGGTGAGAAAGATCTAAACAGCATAACACTCTTCTTTTGACATTATTCAGAAGATTCTGAAGATGTGGTCATCGAATTGCATACTGAACTATGGAGCATATCCTAGTTCACATTGTTAGTACAACACCTGAATAAATTGACACTGCTGCAGCAGAAGAAAAAGTCACATTTGTTGAATATTCAGAATATTCATGAATTAAACCATTTCCAAATCTGGACAAAATATATACCTGGTTAAATCTTATAGGCTATACAATGGAGTTTTCATGAATGTTGAGTGATTTGGAAGAGAAATAGTTTGGGTGTACCCATCCAACTTTGGCTTTGGTAAATGTGTTATTTTCATAGGTGACCCAGTTGAAAATATCAAATCCAGCAATTATATGCCCTTTGTCGTAAGGAAATATTTTCTCCAGCACTATCTATAAATGAGGTACTTCTTATAAACTTGTGAAGCTAAATTGGAGAGAAGGTAGAGAGAAAAGGGAGAACCTTCATAATAGTCCTAATACAATTTAAAACTAAGATGGATGATCTTTGAGGAAGAACATCTACTGAATCTTGAAAAAGAGAAGGAGATATAATTGAAGCCTGGATGTCCTGGTAGCATCACCATCTGAGAAGTTCAGGAGACATATGTGGGAGACTAATTAGATAGGAGAAACCTTTCTGTTAAAGTTGTTGACCTTCTGTCTTCCTTGTGGTTTTAATCATGCTAATAAATGAGCTATTTTCCATCCAAATTTGGCAGTGGAAATTTTTCGATTTAAAAATAATAACATATAGATAATGTTTACATAGTGTTAACAGAAACACATATACACTACACAAAAACAATCAAATTGAAACAAAATAGCAAAAGGAAAATATTATATATCTACATATTGATACTCTTCATGAATCACTACATTGTCCTTTTGCTTATTTTTGAGCTTCAAAATAGTTTTATGGGTATGCTTTGCAACCAATTCTCATTAGTAGTTTTGGGCCTTATTGCTTTGAAAGTTATGAACACTAGTAAACTTTTCTACCATCTGCCTGGAAATATATGTCCTGGTGAAGGGGCTTGCACAGATCAAAAAAAGCTATGAGCTAAACCATGCAGGACAGGTCATAATGGAGAGTTCTGACAAAACATGTTTCAATGGAGAAGGAAATGGCAACCCACTCCAGTCTACTTGCCTAAAAAGCCCACAGACAGTACCAAAGAGCAAAAATATATGATGAGAAAGGTGAGCCCCTCTGGTCAAAAGATGTTCAATATGCTACTGGGGAAGAAAGGAGGACAATTACAAATAGCTACAGAAAGAGTAAAGAGGCTGGGATAAAGCTAAAAGGATAGTCCTACTGTGGACTATCCCTTGACTCATGGTCAAGCATGAGATGGCAAGATTGAACATCAGCATCATGAAAATTAGTGAACTAATGGGATGGGTGAATTTAATTCATGTGACCATTATATCTACTACTTCTAAGAATCCCTTGGAACAAATGGAGTAGCCCTCAAAGTCAATAAAAAGTGAGTAAAATAATACTGGGGTACAATCTCAAAAATGACAGAATTATCTCAGTCCAAATTCAATGCAAACTATTCAATATCAGAGTAATCCAATGCCTCAACCTCAGGACAATGGAAATAATCAGAGATCTGTTCAAGAAAATTGGAGCTACCAAGGGAAGGTTTTTTACAAAGATGGCATGATAAAGGACAAAAATGATAAAGACCTAATAGAAGCAGAGGAAATTCTCCAAAGCACCCGAGAACAGAACACAAAGCAATGGATGGAAACTAATCAAGGGGAAAAGCAACCTAGAAAAAAGAAGAAATTCCATGATAGAACAATTAATAGTGGAACAACTTGCCTCCAGAATACCTCCAAGGTTCCTTCCAAATCTGTTATTCTATTCTAAATTAAGAAGAGGTGGTAAGAATATACAGATGAACTATACAAGAAAAATCTTAACGCCCTTGATAACCACGATGGTATGATTGTGATCTCCAACCAGACATCCTGTATTACAAAGTCAAGTGGGCCTTAGGAAGTATTACCAAGAACAAAGCCAGCTGAGATGACAAAATTATAGCTGAGATATTTAAAATCCTAAAAGATATTCTGTTAAAGTGTTGCACTCAATATGCTAGCAAATTTGGAAAACTCAATTAAGGTCAGTTTATGTTCCAATCCCAAAGAAGGGCAATGCCAAAAGATGTTCAAATTACCATACAACATTTGCACTCATTGCACAAGCTAGCAAGTTCATGGTCAAAATCCTACAATGTAGGCTTTAGAAATATGTGAACCAAGAACTACCAGAAGTATAAGGTAGGTTTCATATAAGCAGAGGAACTAGATATCAAATTGCCAACATTCACTGGATTATGGAGAAAACCAGGGGGTTCCAGGAAAACATTTGCTTTTGCTTCATTAATTATGCTAAAGACTTTGTGTAGATGACAACAAACTGTAACAAATTTTTAAAGAGATGGGAGTATCATACCATCTTATCTGCCTCCTAAGAAACCTGTATGAGGGTCAAGAAGCAACCAGACATGGAACAAGTGATTGGTTCAAATTAAGGAAAGGAGTATGAATATTGAATATTGTCACCTTACTAAATACTATATACTCTATATTCACCTTACTAAATACTATACACTCTATATTCAGAGTGTATCATGTAAAATGCCAGACATCCTTGTGGCCAGACATCCTTGTGTGGATTGTAAACCAGTTATTATGATTGATGGGAAAAATATCAACCTCAGATATGCAGACAATACCACTCTAGTGGCACAAAGAGGAGGAACTAGTGAAGAGGAACTAAGATTCTCTTGATGAAGGTGAAACAAGAGAGTGAAAAAATTGCCTTGAAACTCAACATACTTTAAAAATCCTTAAGATCATGGCATCTGGTTCCAACATTTTCTGGCAAATAGAAGAGGGGGAAAATGGAAGCAGTGATATATTTTATTTTCTTAGGCTCCAAGATTACTGCAGATGGCAACTGCAGCCATAAAATTCAAAGATGCTTGCTCCTTGGGAGGAAAGCCATGACAAACCTAAAAAAGCAGAGAAATCACCTTGCATGACAATGATCCATATATTCAAAGCTATGGTTTTCCCAGTATGTATGGAGAAGTGAACCATTAACAAGGCTGAGAATTAAAGAACTGTAGCCATCATTATTTATTTATTTATTTATTTATTTTATTTTATTTATTTGATTTGCCAATTGTTTACAAGATAATAAGTATAAGTGTATACATAGTTGTGAATACATGAAATGGGTACATATAAGAAAAATAAAACAATAAGAGAAACAATAGGACAGGGACGGTAGGCACGTTGGTGCGCTTATGCACGCCCCCTACAGACCTCTTAGGAAAGGGGTGAGGTCAATAGTAGACAGTCTAAGGTTAAAGTTTTTGGGGTTTGGGGAAGAGACTACAGAGTCGGGGTAGAGTATTCCAGACATTGACCACTCTATTGCTGAAGTCGTATTTCCTGCAATCAAGTTTGGTGCGGTTTACGTTGAGTTTGTATCTATTGTGTGCTCTTGTGTTGTTATGGTTGAAGCTGAAGTATTCATTGACAGGTAGGACATTGCAATGTATGATTTTATATACCATGCTTAAGTCAGACCGAAGACGGCGTAATTCAAGGTTTTCTAGTTCTAGAATTTCAAGTCTGGTGGCATAAGGTATTCTACAATGAGTAGAAGAGTGGAGAACTCTTCTTGTGAAATATTTCTGGACTTTCTCAATTGTGCTAATATCAGATACGTAATGAGGGTTCCAGACTGATGAACTGTATTCAGTATTGGTCTAGCAAATGTTTTGTATGCTCTGGTTAGTAGTGTGATATTACCAGAGAAAAAGCTACATAGGATTAGGTTAACAACTCTTAATGCCTTTTTGGCTATGTAGTTGCAGTGGGCTCTAGCACTTAGATCATTAGAGGTGAGTATTCCAAGGTCCTTTACAGAGCTTGGGTCATCAACAAGATCTTGACTATTCAGCTTGTATTTTATTTTCTGATTTTTTTGCCAATATGTAAGACAGAGCATTTATTTGTTGAGATTTGAAGTTGCCATTTGTTTGACCATTCGGATACATAGTCAAGATCTTTTTGTAGGGTAGCAGTATTGTCTGTGGTATTGAACAGCTTTACATCATCAGCGAAGAGAACGCAATTGCTCTTAATATGATCACAGAGGTCGTTTATGTAGAGTATGAAGAGAGTTGGTCCTAGAACACTGCCCTGGGGGACACCACTATTGACAGGTACTGGATTTGATAGGACGCTCCCGATTTTGACCATTTGTTGTCTGTTTGACAGGAATGCTTCTATCCAGTTATTCAGTTGTCCAGAGATACCATAGGATTTTATTTTTAGGAGTAGTTTGTCGTGTACCACTGAATCAAAGGCTTTACAGAAGTCTATGTAGATTATGCGTCTATTGCTTTGCCCTGGTCGAGTTGTGTCGTCCATATGTTTTTGCAGTGTAAGAGTTGCAGATTACAGGATAGTTTTTTTCTGAAACCAAATTGTTTATTGGAGAGTAGGTTGTTTGTCTCTAAGTGGAGGATGATGGATTGGTTAATAATTGATTCCATGACTTTACAGGTGACGCAGCATAAGGAGATTGGCCTGTAATTTTCAACTAGGCTTGGGTCTCCCTTTTTGAAGATGGGGATGACTGTGGCTTGTGACCATAGGTTAGGCAAGGAGCTGGTCCTGAAAGATTTTTCAAAGATTATGCTTATAAATTTGGCTATGGCAGTGGATAGCTTTCTTAAGAAGTAGGCACATATTCCATCCGGTCCAATAGATAGAGATGGTTTTAGATTGCGTAGTGATTTTTCAACATTGTCTTCTGTGAAATCGATATGTATTAGATCATTGTTGTTATCTGTGGTACGGCTAGGAAATACTGGGCATAATCCATTGCTGTTTACAAATACTGAGCCAAGAATGTGTTAAAGATGTTGGCTTTAATGGTGTCGTCGTTGCAGTCTTTACCATCAGGTCCTATCAAGGAGGGATGGACCTTGAGTCTTTTAGTTTGTTGTTTACAAAATTGTAAAAAGCACGGTGGAATTGGTGCTTAGAAGGTTTTCCTCTTGTTTAATGTGATAATTGGTGCATTCGGTCTTTATCTGGTGGCATAAATTTTTGTATCGGTTTTTGAAATTGGCAACGTGACCAGATTTGTTTTTCCGCCAGAGTGATCTCTTTTTGGATTGAAGTTTCCTTATTGTTATGGGTAATCTGCTTTTTTGTTTTGTTTTGGGAGTTGTTGTTGGAACATATAGTTTGATGACTCTTTGACTTCAAGTAAAAATATGTTGTAATGGTCTTCAACGGTATTACATCCAGTGAATAGAGATTGCCAATCAAGGGATGAGAGATCGTTGTCTATAAGATCATAGTTGCCTTTTTTGAAGTTACAATAGGGGATTACATCATTGTGGTGATTTTTGTGTGGACGTATGTTGAGACAAAAGTCAATCATATTGTGGTCACTACTGAAAAGGGTTCTTTAGTTTGTATTCCGTAAATTAAATTCAAACTGTTGCAGAAGATGAGATCGAGGCAGTTGTTTAGTCTAGTGTTGTTGATTACTAGTTGTTCCAGTCCCAGATTTGTAATAGCATTGTAGAAGGTTGTGTGTATGATTTCAGTTGTACAATCATTTAGGGTCCAGTCAATATGAGGTAGATTGAAATCACCAAGAAGGATAAAAGGGTATGGGCAGGATGCAGCCCATGTTAGTAATGTATTTAGCTTGTTTACATGTTCGATGTCATAATCAGGTGCTCTGTAACATAGTAAGAATCGAATTGTCATATTTAAGGATAGTTCACAGATGATGGTTTCAGGAAGGGCAAGCTCCTGGGTAACTTGGATATTTTTTAGATGTAAGGATTTTTTATAGAATATAGCAACACCACCTCCTCGACGATTTTCACGATCTGATCGGTAAACATGATAGTCTCTTACTGTGGTAATGGAGTCGGGGAGAGATGCATTGAGCCATGTTTCACAGACAAATATAATGTCGTTAGCCATATTTAGGAGGAAGAGAAATTCAGGTATTTTATTCACGAGGCTTCTTGCATTGAGTAGTTTGCATTTAAGGCCGGCAGTAGTTGGAATTGAGGTAGTTGGGGCGTGCGTGCCTAGTCTTGGGTGATGGTGGATGGGTTGAGGTAGGGTTGTGGTTGAGGGTAAAAGCTGAAAAATTATATCTTGAGAGTTTTGATAATGAATTACATAGGCATTTAAGAGGTATAAGAATAACTCATTTTTGTTTGTTTTATATATTTTTCCTGGCAGGTAACCCATATTCTGTTATTGCCATAATATTTAATTATTTACTCAGTCTCCTTCTACAGTGCTTTGGAAGATACCTGCCAGGCTTCTTCGAGTAGATATTCTTGTCTCATATTTTTTTTTATTTTTGTCCTCTCTTTTGACTTGGATGAAGTTATGGTATACAAAGCATGTGCCAAAATGTAAACTGCATTGTAGATACTATAACTGTGGCCAGACATCCTTGTGTCAAATACGGTAACAGGTAGAGTGTCTAGTTGTTCCTCCCCAGTGCAGATCTCCTCATCTTTTTCTTCTACAGTAGAATTTGAGAAATCACAATTAAATACATTTTTCCAGAAGATTTGGATAAAGTTATCTTTATTTTCTGAGAGGGGGTTTATTTCCTTCAAAAATTTCTGGAATCCACTAGGGAAATTTGTATGAACAGCAAATGACAGAGTTCCATGGAGGAAATTTATGTCACAAACTCTTAGAAAACCAGGAGAAGCAAACTCCATCTGGGCTGTCATAATCCACACTCGGCTTTCAATTCTTACATCATAAAATTGCGAGAATTGGAAAATTGTTCTTAAGACACTCATAGTGTGTATTTCACCTTGTAGAATAACAGTATTGGCACTACTTCCTGTGACAATATGTGAAATTGCAAACCATTCTATTGCACTTTCAGCAATATTATTTGAAAAAGTTATTCTGGGCATTGTTTCTAAGAATTCCATGCAAATACCCTTCTGAGAATATAAGGGAAGTACATGCTGTACAAACTCATCTCCATTGTCATCATCAGAAATAATTACACCAATCCAGGTCCACCAGAAATGCAGTAGCAACTCAAGAATACCCAAATAGTGATGGGACTCATTGGGAAACATCTGCTGGAAAAAATCTTCTTTGGTTTTGTCTTTTATTATTGAAGAAGACCCATACAAGAT